>NW_026942982.1:0-222925 GCF_024139115.2 Armigeres subalbatus | reverse complement strand
AGAAGCGTTACGGTTGCTTTGTGTGATAAAATTAAAAATAAAAAAACTTCAAAACTCATTGCATAACAAAACCTAAAAAACAACATAAAACTCAATTCCCTAACGTTTCTTTCTTTCGTTCCTTTCATCGACCCGCACGGTTCGCGCCTATTCCATAACGGTCGTTTTCCGTTTCCTCGTACGCTGCCTGTAGAAATCTAATTCCGACACGGTGAAGATGAGACGACAACGGCGACAATCTTCGCGTACGTTCCTCTTCCGATGGTCTAACTCGTAATGAGGGACCCCAGGTTCGAGTCTTACCGTGCAGACCCTCTATATGTTTTCTGCACATATTCTATACTCACACAACGATCGCATCATCATATCCTCCGGTTGCCGGTTGCGGTCGATGACTGCAGTCGAGCGGCTGTCCTCAAATCACGCAAGCAAAGGGTCGAACCCTTCTTAAAGACGGCAGGTGCTTTCTTGTAATCGCAAATCTTTATCCCGGTTCATCCAGCTGAGCAGGAGCGGGAACCTGCGTCGAAGGATATAATGAAGAAGCGAGTATTATGGTAGCAGGAGCATTACGCGCGTACATACAGCAGTGGGTGCTGCAGCGTGCAGTTTATCTGCAAAAGTGCGTTTCAAGTTCACCTTTAAAATAATGCACATAAGAAGATTATTATTTAGAGTATGTTATAGCATTTACCAAAAGTATTTTCGGGCTTTGATGTATGCTTAAATTAAAATAATATGCCTTCAATTCCTTACCAAAGATTATTCGAAAATTTAATTCAAATTTTATCGTGTATTAGTATTCAAAAGGATGCTCCAACAATGGGTCTTATGTTTGATAATCAAAACGTTAATATTTGTTTGTTATTATATTTTGATCACATCAAATATTACTCCTTCAATATTGGTCACAAGATATTCCATAATATTAAACGATAATCAAAACGTAAAATCTAATCCCAACGATGAGCCAAATCAAGTACAACATTATTTGAAATCGCCAATATATAGTTATTACTTTATGTGTAACCTTAAAATATCTACCGTGAAGAAAACACAACAAACGTAAACTGTACTTTTTGGGAGAAGATCATGTGTCCTTGCGACTCATGCCACTGCGTCACAGGATTCCCTCATTTTTTCCTTCTACCATGTATGTGCCTATACATCATGAACTGGTGTACTGAGTAGACCGTAATCTAAATTATACGAAAACGTTCGTACTCGGCACACTCCGCTTTTGACGAATACACATCTGATCGTAGTTAGTCAAGTTTTGCAGGAAATATTGAAATAGTATATATTATGGCAATAATTATTCAGCTAATCAGTGATGATGCCTTTTTCTTGCGTTATGGAAGGTAATAAGAAGAATATAGGAAAGGTCAAAATAGCACTTTAGATAGATAAGTCATATGATTTCCGTTTATCCACATTTGAAGCACCAATTTAATTGATTCTAATCTACATTACTGTTTGGACTATTTTGAATGGCCAACATTCTACATTTATTCATTTATTCTTCTTCTTAGTGGCATTATACATCCCCAACTGGGATATTGCCGCCTCGATGCTTAGTCATTCAGCATTTCCACAGATATTAACTGCGAGGTTTCTAACCCAAGTTACCAATGTTGCATTCGTATATTTATTAGGCTAACACGATGATACTGTTATGTCAGGAAGTCGAGACAATTTCAAACCAAAAATTGTCAACTGGCACTGGAATCGAAACCCAGCTACCCTCAGCATGGTCTTGCTTTATAGCCGCGCATCGGACCGCTAGGCTAAGGAGGGCCCCATATTTATTCATTTATTTAGTAGAATATCTAAAAGTTGGTATCGTGTTCAAAATAAATTTCTTTTGTTCTATCCCAGACCAGCGTAGAACTCTGTTTACTGAAACGGAAATTTATTTAAGGATATCCACCTGAAAAGAAGGGAAAAAATTGTTCTTAGATGTATGTATGTATAGTTTTCATTATTATTAATTCATACTAGAGCCGGAGTGTTCTCTTCAGTTCAGAACAGTCGCCTCCATTCACATCAATCTCTGGCTACATACCGCCAACCTGGTAGTCCGCGGAATTTGGTACGGGATTTCACTACGGGTTTTGTCAAGGAAAATTGTTCAATGTCAAAACATTTTCCATGATTGGGTTTATTTTGCATCGGGTTTTGAGAATTTGCGTATCCGCGCCCGTGCAATTACACACGACTGACCATAGGGAAAGAGAACTAGAAGAGGGATAGAGAGAGCGAGAGAAAGATGATATCATAAGTGAGTGAGCGAGAGTTAAGAGAGTGAGTGATCGAAAATGAGTGAGTGAATGAGGGTGAATAAGTTGAGTAAGTGAGTAAGTGTGAGTGAGAGAGATAAAGAGAGAGTAAGTGACAGCGAGATTGAGATAGAGTGACTGAGAGAGAGAAAGAAATAGTGAGAGCGAGTGGAACAAAGATTCTCTATTTGTGGAGAGAGTGCGAGAGATGAAAAGCGAATGAGAGAGAGAGTGATAATTTCTCTCTTCTCATAACTAATTTCACTTCTAACTTCTCATTTTCCACTCCACACTTCTCATTCTGACTTCCAACTGCTCATTTTTCAATGGGTATACCCCGTTAGGCATAAGTACATTAGGCATAATGGACGTTAGGCATGATGGACTATAGGCATAATGGACATTTGGCATAAAATGGCCAAGTGAGTCTTTTAATGAATAAATTTGTGTACTCGATCACATCCTAGTCAATCCTAGTCAAATAGTCAGTGTGAAATCATTATAACAAAACTATGATAAATGAATTTTAATAATCATGATTGACAATATTTGTACTTACTTTCTTTTGGACCCAACAATTTTATTAAAAATCTTAAATGTTATTAAAAATGACTTTATTTACAATATTAGTTGATCACTTCAACGTTTAGAATCTAGATTAGCACTAATAGCATTTAGTAATCTTTCAAAGAAAATTGATCAGCTTTAACTATTTTCACATCTTAGCCTCCTGGGCAACATCTTCGTTTCTTTCGTTATCGATGTGCCGCTAGTATTCCTGATATCCATCCTGCATAGTATTTGATTTCTCGTTTTGTTTCTCCTAGAATTCGTATGACGACACCAACATTCTTAATCCAACGACTATGCCAACTCTCAGCTTGGTTGCTAGTCCGTGAAACATTATCCAAAACATTAGTATGAACTGACCAGAAGGAGGGTGGAAATAGGAGTGAAATTTTAAATGCCTTCTTCGCTTTTCTCCGACTGTTTGTTTCAACCACAAATGTGTTTTCAACATAAGCCAAATAACATCATTTTTTCTGATGCTTCCTGTTTCATAACTTCAAAGGCTTTAATACGTTATCAGGTATAACGAAAGCCAAAGCTTGGATCTTTTGAAGGTGCTGAGTGACTGGATTCATAAAAATTATTCAACAATTTATGCTGTTGAACAAATTTGAAGAGATTTTGACTCAAGTAGAAGGAGCAACCAGAATGCTGGCATCTGGGAACCTAGCTTGACGGAATATCAAGCCTTCTCGAAGTCCGTGATGATGTATCTTGGTTCCAGCTCAATTTCAATCGCATCTGGAAATTTAGTAAATAGTTTCAATTCAATATCGATGGACAATCTATAGTAAAATAACGGAAACTAAAATATTTTTTTTTAGTTAGTAATGTAAAACTTAAAGCACATGGATTCAAGAATGATCGAATTAATGCATTTATTATCGGGAGTGTAAAAATGAAATGTTTTCAGGGTGTTCCTTCAATCCAGTATTTTGCGGTCGGTAATGGCGACGTGAGTTCCCTCCAGTCTGACATTCAAAAGGTGGAAAACATTAGAACTCATCTAGTTTGCAATGGATTATTGAAATTTGACAATAAACGTCAACTATCATGAGAAAGAACAAGTAGGGGAAAAAAGACGGCTTTGGCAGGTTTTGTTCTTGGCGACAATATTCTTTGATATGCAAAGAATGTTTAGGCCAAATTTGAGCAAAATCAGTCATAAAAACCCCCTGACAATATAGAACAAAACCTGCCAAAGCCGTCATTCCCCCTATTTCCATTTGGATTTGTTCTTATATTTATAAATCCTTTAGATATATTTTCTCATTTTCAGGCGTACGACAAGCCAAACAAGAAATGCTTTGAAGACATCTTCTGTATAATTTTCTCAAGATATTTTTTCGCTATTTTATATGGTAGCCTTGCATTTTCTTGCATGAAGGAGCAACCGGTACAACCTTGAATTCAACCAATATCAATATCAATATCAATCAATCATTTCCATCGCAAATTAGTGTGATTATCGTAAATTAAAAAGTATTTCATTAGGTAAGCCAAAAATATTTTATATATAATTATGCATTCTTGAAAAATTTAGACTAATTTAGTAGAGTATCTTGACGTTGTTCGAACCAAGAAGCTAGTCGTCCAATTGAATAGAGAAGAATGATGGGGATTTTAATGAATTTTTATTTCAGTGGGCCTCAAAGTCTTCTGAAACATTCCCCATTCGTTGCATAACTTTGCAGTTAATGCCTTCAAGTTACAAAATCAGTACATTCACATATTTAATTATGTGACAACCTAATGATCGCCCAGCCTAGTTGAAACTTTCTTATAATCCACATTAAACCTTTACTGCGGAAGTGTTTCCTCATATCGAATGGCGAACGGTTATTATATCAAAGTTCATCTTTTCAAAATCGATTCATATGAAGGAATTAACCGGTTTTGTGACTTGAAGATATCGCTCGCATGAAGATATTTCAGATGTTCTACAAAGTCCTTAGGGCCCTCCTTAGCCGTGCGGTAAGACGCGCGGCTAAAAGCAAGACTATGCTGAGGGTGGCTGGGTTTGATTCCTAGCCGGTTAGGACATTTTCGGATTGAAATTGTCTGACTTCCTGGGCATAAAAAGTATCATCGTGTTAGCCTCATGATATACGAATGCAAAATGGTAACTTGGCTAGAAACCCTCGCAGTTAATAATCTGTGGAAGTGCTAAAGGAATATTGGAGCGAGGCGGCTCTGTCCCAGTGTGGGGATGTAATGCCAATAAGAAGAGAAGAGAAGAAGAAGAAGAGAAGACTTGGAGCCTCATCCAAAGATCTAGGGAAAAATATTCAGGAATCGTTCATTAAGCGGTTCTTGTTTGGCCTAAGGTTAAGGTTCTTCATAATGTATATTTCCTATTTATGCTCCGAAAATAAGAAAATATGGATGAAACTTGTTTAACCAAAATCAAACCGTGAAATGCTTGTTTTCCGTCAAAGTAGTTGATGTTTGCTGTTTTCAAATTTTTCATTATCAATTGCAAACTAGATGAGTTCCAATGTTTTCTACCTCTTGAACGTCAAACTGTAGGGAACTCACGCCGCCATTACCGAGCGCAAAATACTGGATAGAAATTGATTTTGAAATTCCATCGGGAATCTATTCATAAATTCATTTTGGAACCCTTCTGAGAATTCTTGATTTTTTTAGAGAATTGTTCTGAGAATACATTTAAATTTTTTGAAAATTGTTCTGGGAAATTCTTCGAAAAATACATTCGATATCCATCGAAAATTCCTTTAGAAGAAATCCTTACAATTTCTTAAGATTTTTTTTCTTGAAAATTCTCTCATGTTCTCTCATGGAAATTCTTTAAAGAACTTTAGGAAATTCTCCTGAATTACTTTATTAGAAGTTCCTCCGGAATTCATTCGTAACCCATCTTAGAAATTCCCCCAGAGTAATTTTAGAAAATTACGCTTATGATTGCTAGCAACGGATTCTCTGTAAACCATCCGATTTTTTTTAAAAATTGATCCTGAAATTTCTTTTCGAACGCCTTGAGATCTTTAATTATTATATATTTTTTTAATACATTCATACATTCATGAAGAATTTCCGACCGAATTTCAGAAGATGTTATCAGAACCTAATTTATTTCCCGAATAAATACTTAGCTCTCTTTAGGTATTGCTTCGGGAATTATTCAGAAATTCCTTTGAAGCTTGATAAACGTGTTCAATTCTTAAATTTGTTAATTCATTCATGTTTGAAAGCTTCCTGATTGTGTCAGAAATTCTCTGATAATTCCAGCATTTTTCAGGTTTTCCAGGTAGAGTCACCCCAGAAATTCTGGAAAATTCCAAGAACTTTCTATGAATTAAAAAAATCTCATTCATAAATAAATCATGAAAATCCAATTTCTATTAAATGAAATTTTTTCTCCTTTCGAAATTTTTTCAGAAATGTCTGGTTAAACTCAGCGAGTTTCCTAAAACTCCTTAGAGTCTCCGTGGATTTCAAAAATGTTCAGTAAATTGATAAAATATTTTGTTGAGTATTCTGAGCAATTTAGAAAATTTCATGAAAATTCTAAGTTATCAAATTTGATTATTCTGAATAAACAATCTGAATTAAGCTAAAAGTTCTGTAAATTGAGAATAATCAATAAATATTTTGGAAAAAACTAAGATTCGTTGATAGTTGAAAATATCCTGAAAAATAAAAATAAAATCTTGAGAACGTTATAAAAAATCATCACGCCGATTCACGACGCTGCTCGCCGGTTAATGGCTTCGGCGTGATGCCGAAAACGCCGCCGCAAAACCTCTGACAAACCGCCGCGTCTATTTTTGGCCCGCACACCTCTACCACATTCGCCATGTTGTATGAGCCAATATGATGTTGTTGCATACCAGAAAGAAGTATCGGATTCAAAAAAAATTTTGAAAATGATTCTGAAGTTGCCTCCGTGGTAAAGTACCAATGAACTTCATAAATTTCTAATATTGAGACGATCAAATGTCCAACAAAATAATTTCCAATTTAAAAAAATCTGTAATCTTCTATTGCAACGATTAGCTAATTGTACCTTAGTATAAATTAGGTTGTTTAGCTTGTTGAAAACATTGTTCAATGAAACCAGAGGAAAAATTCTAACTGCCAGAGCATTGAAATGTATTAATATAACTAAAAGTATAGAAATAAGGATGATAGTGTTAAGAAAACACGGAACATAGTCTGGCAGATGAATACATGTTTTAGGCAATTAGAAAAAAATGAAGACAAGCTTTCTAATTCAAGAAGACTATTCAATTAATAAGCTGTTCATATTTGTTGTTTCTCAACCATAATGACTAGCAACTACGATGTGTACAGTCAATCAAGCTATGCTATAGGACCGATGAGTGAGAAGTGAGGTGTAAGAACTGAAAATTGTTATTCCTTATTCCTTCCAACTTGCCTCTCATTTTTTCTCGCTTCTTTCTTCTTCTTACTTCCTTCATCCTTATTCTTTTCTTCCTTCTTTCTTCATCATTTCTTTCTTCTTCTTAATTTATGCTTCGATCTTCTTCTTACTTATTTCTTCCTCTTCTTGTTTTTCTTTTATCCTTATTTTTCTCTTTCCTATCTTCTTCTTGTTCTAATCTCTTATTTTCTTTTTCTTTTTTCTTCTTCTGTCTTCTTTGTTTTACACAAAATAATATTTTGAGGGGGCAACAAAGTAAATTCGGATAATTTTGAGGATTTTCAAAACATTCTTTAACAAACCTGAGGAGTATTTCTGATTTTTTCATTTTAATATTTATTTTTATAATCCCCGCCCTTGACCTATCGGAGACCAGTAGGACAAAATGTTAATTAAATATTTGTAACGGCCTTACTTGTCTTCGAATTAATCGTACAGACAGATACTACTAGCTAATTATACTACTTTTAAAACACACACTTGGTCATATTATAATTAAAATAAACATACACTTCATTAAAACGTCGACAACAAACATTGAACGGGTTATTTCGTCCAAAAACGGTGCGGAAATTTGTATAGCGGGTTGATCTCGCAGGAACGTTGATGTTGACATTACTCAGCAGCGTCGGACAGTCAATATTGTAGGACAAGATATCGAACACGAACAACCGTTGAAGAAGGTTTCTCCTGCTACTGAGATGATAAATGAATTAATCCACAGCGATGCTCATATTGGGGAAGGCGGACGGGCGTCTCCACGGAGTCGACGAGCGCAAATCGAATGAAATTTCGTTAAATCATTCGATCCGATTACTCTGCACATATGATATGGTCCACACGAGGACAGGTATTCTAGTGTACTGCGAACCAGAGCACAGTAGAGAGTTTTCAAGCAGTATATATCTTCAAACTCTCGAGCGTTTCGTTTTATGAATGCAAGCATTGCATACGCCTTGGCGGTTGTTGTAGTTATGTGCAAATTGAAGTTGAGCCTGAATTCAGCTGGACGCCAAGGTCGACGTGCTACTCTTGATACTGGCGGCAGACATATTATAATCGAAGACAGACGGACATCTAGGATCTGCTGAACGATATTACATTGCATTTTGACGTTGATTTACATTCAATTTAGCGTACACCAGTTATCGACGTCAGCTTGAGGACAGCATTCTACCAAAGATGACACCACTCGAAAGAATTTCAAGTCATCAGCGAACGTCGCTTTCGGGGATTTAATTGTAGTGCAAAGATCATCCACCAAAAACAAAAAAAATTGAATGGACCTAAGTAACTTCCTTGTGGAACGCCGGAAGAGATAGCGAAAGAGTCCGAGCGGGTTCCGTTAATGCGCACGTACGCTTAACGTTCAGTTAAGTAGGAATATATCCAACGAGTCAGCCAGGTTCTTCTTCTTCTTATTGGCATTACATCCCCACACTGAGACAGAGCCGCTTCGCAGCTTAGTGTTCATTAAGCACTTCCACAGTTATTAACTGGAGGTTTTCTAAGCCAAGTTACCATTTTTGGTATCTGTATATCATGAGGCTAAACGATGATACTTTTATGCCCTGGGAAGTCGAGACAATTTCAAAACGTAAATTGCCCAGACCGGCACGGGAATCGAACCCAGCCACCCTAGCATGGTTCTTTAGCCACGCGTCTTACCGCACGGCTAAGGAGGGCCCTAGTACAGTGCAGGCCCATTCTGTACAATTTATCAACAGTCAATAAAATCTCTCTCTCTCTCTCTCTCTCTCATTTCTTGTTTCTGATTTCCTCAGAAAAACCTTAATCTCACTTGATTAAATGAAGTTTGCGTTTTCATCAACTCGCCCACTCACTTCTCACTACTGTACCTTACTTCAAATATCTCACTTCACTTTTAAGGAAACAAATTTTATTCAGCGAACGGCATTCGGCCAATGGAAAAAAAAATATAATGCTCACAATCTCATTACTCCTTACCTCGATAGTCCCTTCAGCATCGAAAAGGAAGAGTCACTGTAGCATGAAAACCCAGTAGTGATGTTTCTGATTTTAGAATAATTTAGGTCATGTGTTAAAAAAATATTTTTTGTCATTATTGCAGTCGAGGCTTATCACTAAAATGAAAAAAAATAAGACAAGGATGATGATTTTGATTTTATTCAATACTAGAGACCTGACGAACTTTGTTTCACCTAAATTGATTTAGTTATTAGTTCTTGAGTTATGCAGAAATTTCTGTTTCATTTAGGGTAGCCCCCTTTCCAAAGGGAGGGTCTGAACCATTTGAAGAACCTTCTCGCCCCAAAACATCTGCATACAAATTTTCATGCCGATCGGTTCAGTAGCTTCGGAGTCTATAAGGTTTAGACAGACAGAAATTCATTTTTATGTATATAGAAGAAGAAGAAGAAGAAGATTAGTTGGTTTGTTTTTAATGAATATTACAATCTTTTTACAATTATGAATTATGATACATAAATTAATAGTGTACAATCTATTTTACAATCGTAGATACATAGATTGCGATATGAACACAATCCAGATACAACTGTGTCTGTAATCGATAAAGTACAATCGAGGAAGTAAAATGAGCGAATGCGCTTGGGCTTGCGTTTTATAACCAGCCTCATCGATCCTAGCATGACAATTTATTCTACGACTTCGCACGAGATTTCGATTGCGTAGCTATATGGGAGTTCTGTTCTGTCTTGCATCTGCCTGATTCCAGACGATTGTAGGTATAGCTGAGACCGTCCAAAGAGAGACGGTATTTGGGGAACCTGTACCAAAGACGGAATACAACAAATGGACAAATATAAATGATGTTTTATGTAACTGAGGGTACGAATCATGGTAGCATTTGAGCGCGCACCGATACCGTAGTAGGTAGCATCTGATCATGCTCACGTTCGCAACAACAACCGTAACATTCAAATTTCAAAATTGCTGCAAAACTGAAGATGAAAATTTAAAAATAAACTAAAACATCTCCAGAAACCCATGTGTTCGATATGCTTTCACCTGTAGAATACTTGATTATCAACTCAACTATTTAATTTTCGATGCTTTATCATTTTATTCAATTACATTGTTTTACTTTTAATCATTTAAAAACCCTTCTTCTTCTTCTTCTTCTTCTCTTCTTCTTCTTCTTCAATGGCTCTAAATTCCAACTGAAATGACCTGCTTTTCAACCTGTATTCATCAGCATTTCAGTTACAATTGAAACTAGAAAACTTTTTCAATTCGCCATTGCATGAGTATGTTCTTTGTGGCAAGTGACACCATGCCCAGGAGTCGAGAATGTTTCCCACCGAAAACATTTTAGACGAACGAGATTCTAACTCATCATCTCCGAATTGGCGATACGCTTTGCCGCAAGTCTACTGAAGATCCAAAATTCTAAAACCAATATTTTCATTTCTTTATATCTATAATTTTGTTAAACGTTGTTGAAAGTTTTCTTTATTGTTATCCTTTACTCAGTACAGAATGGTTTGGAAACATCTAGGTTTTTCAGAACGACATTTTGTATTCATTATTCAGTCAAGAATGAATTAGATAATTATTTGTGCCTCTAACAAATGTGTATTGTATCTCAAAATTTTGTTTTGTAATATAAATTCTGAAAGTTGCATTTAAAAAACCAGTGAATCGTTGCCAATACTTTGAGAATCACTAACATCGTGGAAATATCCCAGTTAGGGGTGCGATGCCAGTATAAAAGAAGAGGAAATATGAACGAAGGATACTTCAATGTGAAATTTTACTTATTGTAAGTGATTTAAATACAACACTATTTTCTAAAATTCACTTTTGTTTATAAATCATGTTAGTTATTTTGTTTCCAAGTAAATAATAATTCACCAAATTTATCAGGTTGCAGAAAACCAAATTCCTAGACACTACATAAATCTCATAAATCACAAACCAATGAACACTTTCAAACCGTCAGTAAGGTACTGAATATTTTTAATAGGGCGCAAAAAATAGATACGAAAGGACAAAGAGCTTCAGGATTCTTCTCTTGCAGAATGACGATCATTGAAGTAATATTTAGCGCAGGTAAAGTGACAAAATCCTAAGATGAGCGCAAATAGAACAGTGAATATCGTTTTTGTTCCTCCTTCTAGGGTTTGCTCGTCGCCCTTATTGAGACTGGAATAAATAGGTAAAACGCGAAGAAGATAATGTTTGAAAGCGGATTTGTTGTTTTTTCTTCAGCTTCAGCAATTTCATTCAGAATCGCGATAATGCGTTTGAACCGGGATCAAATCGGGATAAAGCGGAAGACTGACCGGTTTAAATGTTCCTTTCTACGATTCAATTTCAATCCTAACTAATGTACTTACAGGAAGAGGAGGATCCGCTTATATACATTTAAATTCTCCTTCGTATCTTTTGTAGATTATGCTGAATATTTTCGCGGTGGTTCAGAATCACCAACTGTTTATCCAAAGTCTCTGCGATGAATCGACCAAGCGCGTTCGATTGATGCCCACGTGGGATGAGGCATGTTGAAGGTGGTTGAACCCTACCGTACCGATACCGTACCATGATTATCTAGCTGCTCGAACAACTCGGTGGAATGTGTTGATGTTTGTTTCTGTTAGAATAGTAAGCCATTCATTGAGTAGTAAATTTGTCACTCCACGATATTGTCTATACCCTGATTTTATCACGTTTTCGACCGTTTTGTCATTAAAAAATGAAAATTTGAATGCGTCTTCTTATTTTCGTAAATAATACGGCAAACAACACATTTTTGAAATAAATGGTGGTTTATATTAAGGCCAATACAAATATTAATTTATTTTATGTCCGGCAGCTCTTGAAGGATGAGGAGGGGAGTGAATAAAAAATCCATGAAAACAAAAAAAATCCATTCTGCAAATTCTTTAATTGAAAATTTAAATTAATGGCAAAATAGTAAAGAAAAATAATATGAATATTTGTAAAATATTTATCCAGTAGTGAATTTAACACAAAATTGGACAAACCTGTAGACAGGATGCAATAGACGCTACGCTCACCAATGCAAGAAACATGGGCGGTGTGTTGCCTGGGCTTCCCAACCCCTCACACAATCTGAGATGTCTTCTCAGGTGTCTGGTTAGATTCTCCTTAAATACCTTACTCCAAGCAAAGGACGATACACTGAAAACAACCTTGCTTTTTGAGAGTTACAGTTCCACTTGTTTTATATAAACATTCTTCTAAACAAGTTCAAAAATAAACTAATACTTTGTAAAATAAGCGATGGGTATTGTTACACAATACATAGGCTATAAGGCACTGGGATTGGTTTTCTCTCTCCATTCTTGACTTGAGCCCAAGTCTGATTCCTTCTTCTTCTTCTTATTGGCATTACATCCCCACACTGGGACAGAGCCCGCAGCTTAGAGTTCATTAAGCACTCCACAGTTATTAACTGCGAGGTTTCTAAGCCAAGTTACCATTTTTGCATTCGTATATCATGAGGCTAGCACGATGATACTTTTATGCCTCAGGAAGTTGAGACACCAAACCGAAATTGCTCTAGACCGCACGAATCGAACCCAGCCACCTCAGCATGGTCTTGCTTTTGTAGCCGCACGTCTTACCGCACGGCTAAGGAGGGCCCTCAAGTCTGATTCCTATCGACTTTTATTTCTCTGTTAGATTTTGCTGCCAGGATACCTCAGGTCTGCATCTGCTGCGATGTCCTGCCGATTCCTGTCCGGCGCTTGCTTGTAGATTTCGTCTCCGCTCTACGTGGCGTGTGGCCGGCCTACGCTCAATACATACCTTGCAAATCTATGTGATTCTCGCTTATACGCACCAAGTCCACTGGCGTATAACATCCTGATTTACGAGTATTCGAGGTTTGGTATTGCTTCGGACCGATTAGATTCCATGTTCTATGTTGATCTTTCCGCCGCTTGACGTTGGTTGGCTTTGGTTCGACTTTCTCCACTGTTTGCCCGGCTATCGGAGTTGTCATACTCAACGATTGGTCTTGCTAAGTTAATGGTAGGAGCGTACGACCAGGTTATTCAGTTTACTGTACATGGTAGAGCGTTGTTGCGTTGGTAGAGCAGTATCATCATCTGAGTCGATCGTTGTTCGATTGTTTCTATGGTGGTGGGTGCTAGAGCGGCCCTTGATTTCCTCGATTACTATGAGCAAAACAACAGAAATATAATACAACTATCGTTGCCTCACTCTAGCACTCCATTGACAGGACTCTGGGTTTGTCCAGAACTCCCTTGCTTCTAGGGACGCCACAGTTTTCTTGTGATTCAGACGATCCAGGTCAATCAGCACCAAATGGAGGGACTCTTGAAATTCATTGACTGTCCAGGATGATGCAAAGCATGATAGTATGGTTCTCACATGATTATACGGGGCAAAAATCTGTCGACTGCCGTCCCATACGAATTAGGAGTATGTATCTTGTGTGGCAAATACAATGGATACACTATGCCTAGGGTGTTGAGGAAGTTTCCAACGAAAACTTCCGACCGGACGAAAATCGAACCTGCTATCTACGATTGGCAACGCAAGACTACTGAAGACCCCACGGAAGGAATTTATATTGTCTGAATCAGAAAATCTGTGTATTGCCCATTGCTTTAACTGACCCCATTTAGATAGTCGCTGATGTGAGGCAAGGATGCATTTTATCTCCACTGCTACTTCTCATCGTAATCGATAAGATCTTGTGGGTGCGATTGACCATGTACCATACCTTGAGCTGTTTTGACAGTTCATTTCGGAATTTTTCCGGAAATACCTCCATCAATTGAATAGCAAAATCCTCTAGGATTTCATTCTGAATTTTTTTTCGCAACTATTTCAGAATTTCCTTCGAGAATTACTCTAGAAATTTCTTAAGGATTTTCTCCAAGAATTCGTCCATATATTTTTCCAGGAATTCTTTCAGATACTTCTAAAGGGAATTTTCTGCGGAATCGTCCTGGAATTCTTTCCGGACTTCACTCCAGAATTTCATTCGGAAATTAAATTGAGAGTTCCTCCAGCATATCTTCCAAGAGTTCTTCCAGGAATTTCTTCATCCGATAATTTCTTCAGCAATTCATCTGAGAATACTTTCAGGATTTCATCTGGGAAATTATCCATTAATTCCTCCTGGTATTTTTCCTGGAATTCTTTCAGATATTTCTCCGGAAATTCCTTCAGGAACTTCTCCAATAATTATTTCAGGACTTCCTTGTGAAAATTCCTCCGGAAGTGCCGGTGGAATAGCCGGAGTTGAATTTCTTGAGGAACTTCCGAATTCCCATTTCCCGTGAAATTCGAATTCCCTGTGAAGTTCCTGGAGGGATTCCCGGAGCAACTCTTGGAAAAACTAATGGAGGAGCTCCCGGAGGAATTCCCGAAGGAACTGCTGGAGGAACTCCCGTAAGAACTCTCGGAGGAGTTTTAGGAGGAACTCCTAGAAGAATTCCTCGAAGACCTCCCGGGGGAACGCCGAGAAACTTTCGGAAGAATTTTGGGAGGAATTTACTATTTACAGCTAAATTTCTGAAGAAAGCCTAAATGATTTTCTGAAAAAAGACTGAATGATTTCGTTGAAGAGCTATTGGTGGAACTCTCGGAGGAATTTGCAGAGGAACACCCGGAGGAACTGCCGGTGGAATTCACTAAACGAATAATACGATCACTTTGAATGTTAGCAAAATGAATCATGTAACCAATACAAATAAGTTTAACCTTCAGGAACTCGCACCGTTGTAAAAAGTTAAACAGATTCAAGTAAAGCTCGCTCTTCATTCACAACAGGGGTAGAATTTACTGCATGATTCAGGACCAAGCGAGTCCAAAAGACGTTTATCAAATTTTAAAGTTTTGACTTGAGCACGTTTCTGAATAAAAACAAGGATCTAAATTTTTTTTTTGTCCCTTTTGGCACAAAATATATCTGGTCACTTTAACTAAAATGCTCCGAGGTCACTGAAATATTTATAATATCGGCCCACAGCGGATGTCACTTTTCCGACCGATAAGAAGAAGAATCGTGGAAAAAGCAGACGCTCGTGGTCCATAGGGGTGGTTCGTTCATCAGTGCCGCCACCTACAAAAAACTTGAAAAAAGTATAGTAACATGGAAATTCGAAATGGCATGATTTAAGAAATGAGAATTCAAATGGCTCTAAAACGTTATGAATAAATTTCAGTCAAACTAGTTTTGGTCTGTAGTGTCAACATTCTTAAGAATTTAATTTAATTATGCTAATAGCTGCGTTTCAAGTGAAACAAAAAAAATCGAGATAACATAATCATTCTGTGTGCTTTTAAAATTCTTTAAACAAAAAACTTTATGATAAAAATCTTTAATTCTCGTTTTATAACAAAAATATACTTCCATGAATCTGCTTTTTTCTCTCAATGAAAGCATAGCTGGCGGTATAAGCCATTTTATAAAAAGCTCAAATGACAGGAGACCAAACACTAATATTTCTCGCTTAACTTTTCAAAAGGACCTAAGTAACATTTTTTTCATGAATTAATTTGAATAGCGCAATCAACAGAACAACATGAAAGCTATTGATTGCAGTATTCAAATTAATTCATGAAAAAAATGTTACTTAGGTCCTTTTGAAAAGTTAAGCGAGATTTACATTTTACAAGGAACATTTGCGAAAATGAAATGAAATGATGATGATGATGACGAAATGATGATGGTTTACATGCAAATTTACCAAAACAAAGACCGAGCCGTCCACTCAAAATTTCGATCAGCTGTTCGAATCTGTCTCATAAAATGGCTTATTCTTCTTCCCTATTGACGGCGAAACTAAAAAGCTCCGCCGAATCCAAAGCATATAAACAAAACATCGTCAGATCAAGGAAGAAATCAACAACAGTGCTGTTGCAAAAGAAACCAATTTCTACACAAGCTAAATACTCACAGAGAACTTTCTGTTCAAGAGTCAGAGTTCTGCATGATGGAAACTGTGTGTCGTTTGTGCCTGGCAGAACGTTCCTATTTCGATCCCAGTCATTATGGATACGATAGCTCTAAGGAGAACTCCTCGCCCGGTGAAAAGAAATTGGAACAACTTG
This sequence comes from Armigeres subalbatus, assembly GCF_024139115.2. Classification (NCBI taxonomy): domain Eukaryota; kingdom Metazoa; phylum Arthropoda; class Insecta; order Diptera; family Culicidae; genus Armigeres; species Armigeres subalbatus. The sequence continues at coordinate 206,608 of NW_026942982.1, read as the reverse complement.
TTCTGCAATATTTGCCAGTAAAGGTAAGTTAGAAATTCCATTGTAAGAAATTTTGAAATAGTTTCAGTTCTTCATTTTTCAGATCGTCAAAACGGAGGATGATGTTGATTATCCATTCATCTGCACTGGTTGTAGTTCATTGATCTATCAGTGGCACAGGTTCTGCACGTCGTGCATTGAAAATGATCAAATTTATCAAGAACGGCTGCAACACAGGGTTGGTGATGCATTCAATCAACAAGAACATTCAGTGCTACTGAAAGACGAAGTTACCGAAAATTCGGCAGAAGAAACTAGAAAACCTCGCATGTACCTTGAGGTCGAACTTATAAATGTAAGCGAGAAGATAGAACTCTCTGAAAACGATGTTGATCCCAGAACTGATACAACTGATTTCGAAGAACAAGCACCAAAGAAAAAAGCAAAAATGCTGAAGAAATCGCCAGTCTCTAGAGCTTCGAAACATTCACCGAACGAGGGCGACAAATCAAAGCCATCAGTGGATACTGATCAATCGCAAAAGAAACTTGGCAGACCTAGAATCTATCCATTGGATTATAAGGCCCCACCGCGTCGAGAGATGTGTCCAGTCTGCGGAAAATTCGTCTCTACATTGTCGGAACACATTCGGACTCACGGTTGTGGTGATAAGTAAGTATTATACGTACCCTATAGATTTATTATATCAAATTCTCCTTAAACTCAACAATATTTTCGCATTAATTTATGAATAACAATATTTATTGTTGATACAACTTCAAATTCAATTTCTCTTTGAAGAGTTAACTGAAAAAGAATTGTTGCGTTTTGCTGTTCTTGTTTTGTTTCTTTTTGAAGTTGCCAAGTTTGCTTAACAAACCCAAACGTATTGTGTGAATTAAGGTCGGTTTTGTGCGTTTCTCGAAGACATTATCCGGCTGCTTGGTTTCGTTTATGCAGCCGCTTCTCCCCGCCATTCTCGAAACAAAGTGGCTTTCAACGACATTATTCAGGCCTTAATCCAGGGTCAAATTGGACATTTCCCTTCACTTAATCATAGGCCATTAGCACCCCTAGGAATACATAGGACCAACGTAGAGAATCTCTATCCTGGGCGGCTGCTCGCTTTTAGCCTTCACCAGGTCAGATCTCTATTGAATTCCATGATTTATTTGTTGAGGAAACTCATCACGAGCCCCTGGGTCTGCATTTGCTGCGATGTTCTGCCGGATTCTAATCCAATAAATATTTAATAAAGATTTCGTCACTCTCCGGTCTTTCGAAATGTGTGACCGCAACCTACATCTATTTAAGCTCTCGAATACTTGATGAATACTCGCAGCTTTTATGAGATCTCTCGTTTATAACACAGATTTAAGTTAGAGTAAATTTCATTCTTTATTTCCGTCTAAGACGAGTTAAGTACTCTCCATTTAATTCCACCAATTACTTTCGATATCTTCCGTCGTCGTCCAATTTGCGTACAAATATCCATTTGCAGCCAATCGCTTTCCGATCAGGTGGTAGAAGATCCGCCAAATGCCATTTACAATTCTCATGCAATGATTTTATCTAATCTTCCATAGCTCTACTTCGGGACTATTCATTGCTTCGCCGTATGTTTTCGGCTCATGTTTAAATTTTCTTGCCATTCCTGTTGCTTCTCGGAAACGCAGAGACGGCACACCTTTTGTGTTTCGGGATGATCGTCTAACCGGCGTGGCAGTTGGCTCAATTACCTCGTCGACTGCTGCACCATCGTCATCTTCATTCAGATTCTGGAGCCGCATCAACAAGATCACCCAGAATATCGAGATTGAACTGCTGGACGACTTCTGGTTCGTACTCTACGATTTCAGTATCCAACTTTTCCGAATGCTTGATGTCCTCATGATCCTCCATTTATATAAAGTTCGCAGTCAGTTTCTTACCCTTGAGGATCAAGCTTCGTGCGTTTCTCAGCTGGCACATGAACGATAGCTAAGCATCCAAAAATGTGTAGTTTGCTGTTGTCCGAATGTTTCCGTACCGTCAACTGGGGGGAAGATGATCATTTTTAAGGCAAAAAATGCAATAACAATGTGTGTTTACATTTTAAATCGAAACAAATATTTTCAAAACATGTACTGCTATACGTTGCAATAATCAACAACTTTAGTTTTCTGAAATACGTTCGCATTTATTAAAATAAATTAAATTATCACACATTTTTTGAGTAATCTGGTTTGGGGTGAAGTTGATCAAGACAGCTCTACTAAAATCATTATGACCTAGTAGTCAAAATACACTAGGTTATTTGTATGAATGTTGAATTTACTACGAAAAGAAGTCTACGAAGTCAATATTTGAAACGAAAATAGCGTCATTTATGACTATCTCTCTCTTTCTTCCACAAAATACATTTTCATGATTATAATCGAAAAACTCGAATTTCTACCTAGCGGTAAAATTACTTGAACGGAGAATATTGTTGACTACCGTTTCATAAAAAAATTTGGCACTTTTGACTGACGCATCAAATGATCATCTTCACCTCAATGATCATCTTCCCCCCAGTTGACGGTACCATAATTCAAATGGTGTCTTTTCGATGGACCTAGATGATAGGATGTTTTGGAGGTGTACAGCTGTATTGATGGCTTCGGCCCAGTAGCGATATTCAAGCTTCGCATCAATCGACCCATCGACCCATTTCCACCAACGTCCGATTTTTTCTTTCCGCAACTCCGTTTTGATGCGGGACCTGCTGTATACTGTGCAACAATTCCATTGGATCGATAAAATTAACCTAAACACTTGGCCTTATATTCACCGCCCTTATCTGAACGGATGACAACGGGATTTCGTCCAAAACGGCTGTGGACCATGGTAACGTATTCCTCGATCACTTCTGCTGCTTCCGATTTTCGTTTCAAGAAATACACCGTCGTGTAGCGGCTAAAGTCGTCGATTATGGTTAAAAAATATCTTGATCCGCCCGGTGTCACGGTATTCATGGGACCACAAATGTCGGTATGTAATAGGTCCAGGATCTTCATCGATTGTCGCTCCGTTTTCCGTGGCTTCCGTGCAATCTTCCCTTCAGCACAACTTATGTCCGAAAAATGTTACATTTCTTGATAAATACGTTCTTTGCCAGTCCTTCACGGACAGCCCGCTGGATTGCGTTCGGGTCTCGGTGCCCTAGCTCGCGATGCCAAGAATGAATGCAATCTTTCGTATGCCTTACAACCTTCATGCTTCGTTCGTGGATAGTCTTCAGTTGGTACAGTTCACCTATCTTCTTTGCAACTGCTGTCACAACGTCTCCACATCTAATCAAGCAGCCACGGGTTTTCTCAAATGTAACTTCCGCTCCCTTGTTAACGAGGTTCTCAACGGCTCATCAAATTAGATTCCAAATCCGGGACATAATATACGTCGTTGAGGCTGACCTCCGTTCTCATTGTAACAACTCAAGTGACCGGAACCGGAAGGTAGAGTGATGGTCACACCCGTGCTTTGATTCAGTTCATCGAAGGATGTTCGGTCGCAACACATATGCGAGGTGGTACCGGAGTCGACTATCCAATTCTTCAATTGCTTCCGGTTGTGGGACAGCATGAAAGGAAATGGTTAGGTTTTCGCTATTTTCCCTTTTTGCTCAAGCTTCTGTTACCCTCGTCCACCGGATGTGGCTGAAACTTCGCTCTTCATCATTGAACAATCACGTTTCGTATAGGATGCTGATGCTTCGTACTTCGCCATCGAACAGTCACGCTTTATGTGGCCCGTTTTCCGACATTGATGGCAAATTATCTTTTTCTCGGAAGCGACGCATAGGATTGACTCACTTTGATGGGACTTCTCCATTCTCTTTTGTGCTTAATCCAGTAACTTGCTTTTTTACCAATTCCATGGTCAACACACTTAGATCATTTCACAGATTTCGGTGAATTTTGCTTCAATTCACCGAAATCTCAACAGCAGATTTGTTCGGTATGTATTTTACAAAATTTTCGGCGATTTTTATTTGTTCAACTGTCAAAACCACCGAAAATCTGTAAAATTATTCACCGAACAGTTCTGCTGTTGAGATTACGGTGAAATTTCACAGAAATCTGCGATTTATTTTAAGTGTGAAGTCCTTGTCCGCACGGGTCTACAATGCCGTTGTGAGGTGATCAAAAGACTCTGGCATGCTCTTCATAATCATACTACATTCAGGTTCGCCTAGTTCCTGACCCGCATTCGCCAGGCTTGAGAATAGTTCTTCATCCGAAACAAGTGGGTCTCCATATTACCGTTTTCGTCGTACTTTGCCTTGCAAAGCCTTTTCAGAAGTGATACCTTGGCTGTCATCGTCGTGTTTTGATGGTGGTTCTTGATGTCCTCTGACGCCTCTGACACGTATTTCCATACACGGAAGAAATAAACTACCCAATAGTGAGTTTAATTCACCCAACCTCGAACATCCGTACGGGAAGCCAAAATTGAGTAAGTAGGGTCGAAGTAGTTTGCCTTTACTCCCATGTTAAAAAAGTACCCAACGGAAAATTTATTGACCCAAATTTAAGTTTAATTCACTCAATTTCGACCTCAGGTAATAAAACTCAAAATTGGCTTCCCGTATTGAACTGGCGTCGTTGGATTGTTTGGCTCTTTTGTTTTTGACAACAAAAGAAAGAGTGGATGAAAGCGAAGAGAAAAAATAACTCAAAAGTAAGTTTAAAAGTACTCAATTTTGGGTACATTTTTTCTTCCGTGTATGTTCTCCCGAACTAGCATCTTGACCTTCTCCATCTTGACCTTCCAGGTCTCGAATCTGCCGCTTCGGATGACACTGGATTTTCCATTTTGGTTTTGATTCTTTTATAAGCTTCTATAAAATGAGTTCGTGTTGTTTATTTTGTCTAGCAGTTATTTTTACGCAAATTAGCTTTTTAAACCGTAGTTTTTGTGTTTTAAGTTGTAAAAATTTGTGCTCATTGTGCGTGTATATTGTGGAATATCGAAGAACGATGATTTACCACTGTTTCAACGTCGTCAGAACTTTTGGTTTGCTGCTGTGTTGAAAGCGGGTACGAGTGCAATATGGCAAAAAAAAATGCAGCGAGTGCAAACAGGAGATAAACGATCTCGAGCCAATTTGTTGTGGCTTCTTCTGTGAGGCTTCTTTCAACCAGCACTGCTGAGGTTTTTTCTCGCTCCATCAAAGAAGTATTCGCATCAGGGAAGGCAATGTTTATTTGTCTTCCTTGTCGAACTGAATTGAACGGTCGTTCGCGCATATCTGGCGGACAACCTCAGGAGCCAACCCGATGAAATGCCACAGCTTGCTGAAATACCGAAACAGGTGCAGGAGCTGTTCACCACGTCGATTGTTCAGCATAAGTAAACAAACGATCTGCGGATGTTTCATCCCCATGGGCGTTGTGGTTTTCTCAATTCGTGCTCTTGAAAAATCACTAGAAAAAAGCACGTGGTTTCCAAGATGGCCGATTTGTGGCTTTGTTGTATAACCACCTTAAACCGTTCAAATCAATTTCTGTTTTCTCGTCGTCGGCATGGCCGAGGCTTGGTATTAAACGCCGCCGAGATGACCGTAGGCTGGATGAATGCACTGCTGCTGTGAGCGGAACGAAAAGTATTGATCTTAGCGAATTTCAACTTTCCGTGCCGTCTATTATGCAAGTCGCCAAACCGGATAAGTTTTGGCTGTACATGACAGGATTGAATCCGCTAATTAATGATAGCGACGTGCAGAAAATAGTCTCACGTTGTTTGAATATTTTGGTTGCCGCTGAGGTGATTCGTCTTGTTCCCAGAGGCAGAGATGACTTTCGTGTCCTACAAAATCGGATTGGATCCTGATCTCAAAGAATTGGCGCTCGAACCATCGTCATGGCCCACCGGAATCCGACTAAGAGAGTTTGTTGATTTCTCAAAAAACTAATCTTGGATTTTGAAAAAACATACAATCTACTGTTGCTGATCTTCGACAAGTATTGAGGATTTCTCCTATCCCCCGACCCATTCGAGCTCTGCAGCATCTTTCATCATCGTCCCGGTCGTGTGGTCGTGTGGGGGTTTCCGCACTCCAACCTCAGGCGAGTATCCTCCTAATTATATACTTTCGGTACCTGATGCTTCTCCGGCTTCCAGCTACTCCATACCATTCGACTGTATTGTCAGTGCTCCTGCATCAGAAACAACCCAAGCAGCACAACTTGTTTCACTACTGAATATTTCACTGCGATGCAACTATTCGGAAAGAAACAATCTTTGTGTATGTGCCATCAAACATAACTCTCTTGCAATCTAAAAAGCGCAAGAGGTGGAGCCTACGGGAACATCCTTTGATTGCAGTAAAATTGCAATAATGTTGCAGAATACTACAGCGGAAAAAAAAACAAAATAAAAACATAAAACTGGATTCGATTTCTGGATCCTGTGATTGATAGTCCTTCACTATACCACAGCACCATTCAACACTTCGAAGTTTTGTACTCGGATTTTCTGTTACTTGATTGCACCATCACAGGAAAAAAATGTTAGTTGTCAAAACGTTGAACGATGCTAAACTAAACATGAAGACACACTACACTTACCTGCAACTTAATTTAAACAAACAAATAAATTTTGAAAGACGCATTGAAGTTACATGGTTAAAAATATGCAACCTAATGATTTTGTTTCGTGTTTGCAACATAAAGTGCAGTATTCTTTGGTGGTTTGTTTCCCAATGTTAAACACGTACTGCAATGTTAATGAAACATTGATCACAACTCGAACGTTTTTGACATCTTGATGCAACTTTTTCGTGCTTTGATGTTTTTCTAATGCCTTTAATGAAACTGAAAAGAAACAAGGTGCTTTTTGGAAGATGTTGCGTGTGCTACTTGGGAAGCATTCTATCATCATTTACTGCAACTTTGGATCTGGGACACCCTGTAACAAGTACTAAGGAAGTCCCTGAGCCTACCGACCCAGTCGTGCCTTCCAATGCCACCCGTCGTTGTCGTTATGGTATACGGGACTTCCGGAGTATAATCACGTTAATGATCTGTCGTTGCCTGAAAATTCGCCGCTTTTCAGTTTGGTTTCGACTTCCGTCATGGAAAACGCTTCCACTAGGAATCTGCGAGTATATTAACAAAATACTAGAGGACTCTACCAAATTGGACGACGTTGATCTGGCTGTACTTGACGACGAGTATGATGTTTATGTTTTCACCGAAATCTGGCTTGATGGGAGAATCAGCTCACTCCAACTTTTCGGTGACAACTTCATCGTTTATAGAGTGGACCGCAGTATATCTAATAGCTCTCGCGTGCGTGGTGGCGGTGTTCTAGTTGCTGTTTCCAATGAGCTTGTTTCCTGCCAGATCGCCGTCGGACAATTCAATTCAATTGAGACTCTTTGAGCCAAAATAAGTCTCTCTAGACGCAGCGTTTTCATCGGTGCCTCGTATATTCCTCCCGACCGACGACATGATTGCAGTGTAATACAACTTCACCTTGGTGCTACAGAATTTGCCTCCGCTTTGGCCTTATCATCGGATGTGGTTCTTCTGCTTGGAGACTTGAATTAACTAAGACTTGTCTGGTCTCTCTCTCACCATGGATATACGTTTCCTGATCCGCTTTTGTCTACAACTACACCTGCTAGTCGCCAACTAATCGATGGAATTGCTTTTCTTGGACTCAACCAAATCAACAGGATTTCCAACTTTCAATCAAACATGCTCGACTTGGTGTTTATCAATGATTATTCACTGCATGAATGCACTGTCCTTGAGGCTCCGGACGCCGTTGTGCCACTTGACAACTATCATCCTGCGTTGGATATATCAATTGACAACGGATTCAATCTACGTTTCGATGGACCTATGAGTGACGACCGACTCAATTTTCGCAAAACCGATTTTCAACAGCTCCGACAATGCTTGTCTGTATTGACTGGAATGTTTTAGACCGCCTGGACATCGAATCAGCTGTAGACCGCTTCAACTGTCTGCTACGTGACTGCGTTTTAGACACTGTACCGAAGCGAAAGCCTCCGAGGAAACCACCGTGGACTAATGCTCTATTACGCAACCTGAAAAGAGTGCGCCCTAGAGCTCTTCGCGCTTATACCTATCGACGGTGTGCCTTCACTGAACGGAACAGCAATGATTATCGGCGGTATAATAAACTTCGTTACAAACATTATGTTTATCTCACGCAACAAAATCTCCGACGACACCCTAAGAAGTTTTGGTCTTTCGTGAATTCTAAAAGGAAGTAAACTGGACTGCCATCACGTGTTTTTCTCGATAACGACATTGCGTTGAATACTGAGGAGAAATGCAGCCTTTTCGCTAAACACTTCTCAAGTGTATTTTCAGCATGGTTTCTTTCCTGGCCGCTCTGTGGAAACGAATCTTACCAGTTTAAATTCGTTTTGCATGGAGAACATGTGTAGACAATTCCAAATAGATGCCGTTTACACCTATCTAAAATCTGCCTTCGACAAAGTTAGTCATGACTTGCTGCTTGCAAAACTAGAAAAAATGGGCTGTTCTTTTGCTTTATGCACCTGGCTCAGATCATATCTGGTTGGACGCCAAATGTCGGTCAGTATTGGAAACAATTCGTCCGACTGTTTCTCGAACCTTTCTGGAGTGGACCATTGCTAGTCTCGCTTTTCATAAACGACGTAAACCTTATTCTGCGACGTGGAGGTTGTTTGTTGTTTGCCGATGACCTTAAAATGTATGTAGTTGTCCGAGGCCTCACTGACTGCTATGAGCTACAGAACCTTCTCGAAATCTTCCACACCCAAAAAAATCTGCTCGTTGTTTCCACCTGAATAAATACGTAGATTTTTTCCACCTGAAATTCACGTAACTTTTACCGGATTTTCCGATAGAAATTTCATTCTACGTGAAAATCAGGTAAGTTCTACCTGAGTTTTGGATAGAATTCACCGGACACGTAAGTTTCACCTGAATTTTCTGAAGCATTTGCAGCTACGTGTGCACGTAAAATGTACCTGAAAATTCAGGTGGAAACAACGTTTAGATTATTTGGAGTGCATGACTGGTGTACTCGGAATATGATGGTTCTGAGCATTCCGAAGTGCTGTGTCATAAGTTTCCGACGAACGACCAATTTCATCCAGTTTGACTACAGTATTGCTGGTTCTCAACTTAAATGGGTTGATCATGTTAAAGACCTGAGAGTTGCTTTGGATGAAAAGCTTACCTATAGCCGCCACTTCTCAAATACCATCGTTAGAGCCAATCGCCAGCTTGGGTTCATGTTTAAAATCTTCAATGAGTTCCAAGATCCGTTGTGTTTCAAAGCACTGTACTGCTCTCTGGTACGCTCAATACTAGAGTTTGCATCTGTTGTTTGGAATCCCTACCAGGCTGTATGGAGTGACCGGTTCGAAGCTGTCCAAAGAAGATTCGTCAGATATGCTTTGCGCCACCTTCCATGGAATGACCCGTTGAACTTGCCTGCTTACGCTGATCGCTGTCGTCTACTCGGGTTGGATACTCTAGCCAAGCGGAGGAATGTGGCTCAGTGTGTTTTCATTGCCAAGCTTTTATCATCTGAATACGATGCTCCTGAGTTGCTGTCGAGGATCAGTTTATACGCACCTGTCCGGACGCTTCGAGCGCGAGCGCTGCTACATGGGGAGCCACAAGCTACTAACTATGCTGTAAACAGTTCCATTATCCCCATGATCCATCGCTTCAACGAAATGTCCGATGAATTTGATTTCAACATCTCTACATCCAGATTTCGCTGCCGCTTGCTGGGACGTCTTTAATGTTTGTACACAGTCCAATGAATAAAAAAATAAATACAAATAACCTATTGGACTGGAACTGACTGACTGACTGTAGTCGTAATGAAGCTTCCTTTTAGTGGTCAGAAGCAGAATGAACAATTTATTCTAGAAGGTTTATATATCTACATGCCAAAATTAAGCATTGCCTACTAGGCATTAAATATAATTGTTGTTGCCGCGTTGCTGCGCTCCATCATGACGGGATGCTAAGTAGAAGCATAAGTACTAGAACGCTAGTGGCGCTGTAGTCTTTAAAAGCATTTTGCCAAAATATGCTTCAGCAAGCTTAATTTGCCCGTGCATTATGCATCATTTTGTAGTGCATGTTTTGTTTCATCATCAACATTGGCTTGACACTAACATTTATCCGGTATTTTCCATGCAGTACGATTTAGTTTTCTATAAAAATGTTAATCATTTACTGCGAAGCATACATGGTAGGCATTAGAAAGTATTTCAGCTTCAAATGCGAGTAACAGAGACAGGTTGTATAACTCTAGGCATTATTGTTATTGATTTCACCCAAACGTCATAAATGATAGCTCTAAATTGGTTTTGACAGTTCCCTTATTCGGCTTGTATCCACAGGGCTGATCAGCTTTCCATCAAAGCGTTAAATACCGATATACGGCTTCTTTTACTGCCTGAAGTTTATACTGCCAATAAGCATTTGAAAAACACATATACAGCTTATAAGCACTGAAAAGCTGCTTTACGGTTTAAATAAGGCTTATTACAGTGCTTAATGGTTAGCTGGGTGACATTTAGATCCCCTATCCTCGCCAACAAAAGATGTTCCGGACAGCGACGACAGCGACAATCTTTATTTAGTAACTAAAATATCTTTTAATGCGATCGACCCCCGATCCTTGTTGGATTTCATGCCTTAGATAGCTGTTTCTAATGTTCTACAGCGATGGGGCTTACGAGTTGATACAGATAATGATGAATAGAGGTAATAATATTACCTTTATGTCATGCCGAGAGGTCGATGGTTGATCGTGCGTTGATATTTGACAGTTGCATCCCTCCAGTTGATCAGTTGGGTCGCGTCCCTCATATTCCCAGTTGTTGCGGCTTTCTATTCTTCGCCAGCCAGGAAGTCCATCCATGCACGCTTGTTCCGTCTGCGGCAGTGTTTAACTTCCATCTCTAGAGCCGAATGCCTTTGACCGGACCCGTAGGTATTTGGTTGTTTTGGTTCTAGCACGCTCTAACGCGACCAAAGTGATTGTTAGACGCGATGACAGTTCAGTCACAGAGAAACAGACGTCTCACTTAGAACAAAATGCAATCAAAATCGTCAAAAAATCGTCACGAAAACATTGTCGCCCAATGCTGAAATCCCGGTGATTGGTCAAGCGGCAACCAGATGGCGGTAGTGTGCAAACGTCAAACACAAGCAAAATCGATGAAAGCGCCATCGGTGGCCGATTGACCACCAAAAAAAGTTAAATAAACCGTTAAAAAGGTGTACGATGGAACATACGTTGAGTGAGACGTCTGTTTCTCTGTGGCTCAGTGTTTATTGTGGACAATAAGAAAACCGTCTCCATTTTTGGCCGATGTAGATTTAATGTTCAGTACCTATGGCCATCACTAAACACTTTTGTAACTTTGTGTGCTGGTCAATGGGAGGAGAGCGATTCCTCAACCACCATGTTGTTATTGCCAGAGATTTTTTCAAACAGCACAACTTTTTCGCTTACTTCTCCAAGACCATGACACATTCATAGTTCGTGTTTTCGGAGTTGATCTACTGCTACTGCCTTTCCATCAAACCGATTTCCAGCGTTTTCCTCAGATGGGGATCATCTCCGTGGTAATACATAGGACTGTCTTCAACGGACTTGCTAGTTGCACTCATGGGGACATTCAACTGATACCGATGATAAAACTGTACTTTACAAACCTACATTAATGATTACAACATCCCGACCATGATCAACACCCTTTTCAAAAATACGCCGTCGCAAAAATGATATAAATTACTCATCCAACAGGTACCAATGTCCGTACTGTGAGAAGGACTTCAACACAAAGTCAAACTGGTACCGCCACCTGAACATCCACACGCGAGCCAAAGAATATAAGTGCGAAGAATGCGGAAAGGAGTTTTCGCAGAGAAACGGCTTGAAGGCGCACCTGTCAACGCATACCAAGGACCGGAAATATGTGTGTCCGGTGTGCGAGAAGACTTTCTACCAACGGACGGCATTCTGTCGGCATAAACGAACGCATTTCGAAGAACCATCAGTCCCGTGCCCCGAGTGTGGTCGCAAGTTTCTTTGCCCGTTAGTTAAAAACGTATTCATTAATGTATTATTGATTTATAAACGTAACACCTTGCCTCCTCTTTTCAGTGGCTCAATGAGAAACCATTTGAGAATGCACCTACCAAGAGAGTTTGCCTGTGAACTTTGTGGTAGAGCCTTCTATCGGAACAGCAATCTCAAAACCCATATGAAAACACACCAGAGAAAGGATGGCGTTCGGGCTCAGGCATCTGCACCAAAAAAAGAAAGTTGATTGGATTAACAACATGAATAATAGGTACATACAAACATTTTTGTTGGTACATATTTTAAAAACTTTACGATTTTTTTATTTTAATGGAAAGAAATACCATAATTCTAGCTAACCCTTTGAAAATTCTAAGCTTACCCTTTACCCGAGTTAAGACGAAGAAGGCTTTTATGAAAAGCTTATAATATAGTCAAATGGCTTCAAAATAGTTTAACAATACTATGGATTGCCGTCATTTGTTATTGCAGTTTTTATGGGAATGAGACTCGACAACTCCGGAAAACGTTGGTGGAAACCCGGGTAGACGATAATAGCTCATTAACAGTAAAACGTGATATTGATAACAAAACATGATATGAACTTGTTTGAAATAAGAGTAAAAATAACAAGCGAAAATAACAAAAATTTGCACCGAAATATCATAAAAATATCAGGTTTTGCTATTAACAAGAACTTATCAATATCTTGAGCTATTAGTTTGTTCTTGTTAATAGCAAAACCTGATATTTTTATGATATTTCGGTGCAAATTTTTGTTATTTTCGCTTGTTATTTTTACTCTTATTTCAAACAAGTTCATATCATGTTTTGTTATCAATATCACAGCTTCTACCCGGGAACTATTCTCATGTAGATATAGAATCCCAGATAGGTCGAAACTTTGTAGAAGATGCGGAGAAGAAGGTCATAAGACACAAAGTGGATTGATGCAGAGACCATGTTACTGGTGGTCAAAAATGTACAGCGTTCAAACAGGTGATGTCAAGTAAATTGTGGATAAAACAAAATTAACCTCAACCACTATGATACTGCGCAGCACTTGCTACGGCAATCTGCGAGGGACTAGGAGTGCGATGTTGCAAGCATCTTGAAATCACCGTGAACGTCCACCCGTTCTGGGGTGTTGGCGTCCACACGCCTGGGCCAGCTCACCTTGGTGTTATCTCAGGGTCGGCTTTAGACCACGGAAAACTGGACAAGCCTATACTCACCTGCCAACCGATCGAGCGAACAATGGATAGGCCTCTACCTAGATGAAAGTTGCATTCGTTTTATAACCAAGCTAAAACAAGAGGGGTTCGTTTTGGTATTTTAAATTTATTAATTTTCTACTGAGACTGGGGCGATTATTACTTGGTGTTGATCGTCGTTGGGGCCCGTTCTGTTGCGTCAGATGTTGGTGGGAGGGGGAGGGTTATTGCATACCTTGCGTACTTGGATCACGTGTTAGAGCGTTGAGATGCTATGAGCGTCGCGTCACTCGGGTCGATGCTCGTTGCTGACGGTGCTGCGGCGACGTTGCTCAGATGACTTCCTCTCAAATTTTGAATCTCGCCGCCGAGCGGCTGGCCACGGGCGGGAATTGTCACCGTTCTTGGGTACGTCTCCACTGAAGAGATGTGTACCGCCGCGAAGGGTGTATGCACCTTGTGCAATCTGGTTGAGAGCGAAATCCCAGTAGCCGTTTGCGGTAGGCTACGGAGTCGGTTTTGTCGGGATGTTGAAAAACCGGGGGCACGCTAAGAAGCGACGTGGCGTGTACCGGTGCGTCCCGTTGAGCTTACACGTAGAAACCGCGGTTCTGCACTAAAAGCTTCACTCGGCACTTTTTGAGGAATTCTCCTCCGAAAATCTACGCGCTCAACTTTTTTAGAAATGCCACCTGGCAAAAACCGAATATCGCTTCGAACATCTACGAGGAACTTTTTCTAAAATTTACGTTATGTTGCTTCCTTATCCCGAACAATACTGATCCTCTTCCTCAGACCCAGAGCTACTCATCCCATCCATTTTAAAAATCTTCCTTCTTCCATTCTCCACCATGCTCCCCCTCTTCCTGAGTCCTTCGTTCCACTATTCTCCAGGATCTGGTGTTGCAGCATCCCCAGTTTGCTCCCTTTTGCGAGGGGTCTTACAAAGTCTCCATGGGTGAATTTTAAAGTTCGAGTTTTATATATAATATTAAGCATGGGTTCTCAAACTAATTTCGAATTAAATGAACAATTTTATCTTTAAATGAATTACAATACAATAAATACAATAAAAACAATGTTATTAACCTAACGAAGAACAACTGTTTGTTTTATGATCTAAAATAGCCATAGGTTGCTGCCGATTACGTCGGTAACAATCTCTGATCCATACGCGGATCCCACCAGGTAATGGTAATTAGGTAGCGAATGAAGCTGGAACGACTAGTGTTGAAATTTATCTAGATTAAAAAAAACACGTTAATAAAGTTTTGAAAAAATGCTGTACGGTTGGAAGATTCCTTTACCAAGAAATTGTGTATCGTGCAGCCGAAGGCTTCGTGATCGCCAAAGTCAACGGTATTTCTATATGTGACTGCTACTCACCCCACATTGGGCGATTGATCGTTTCAACCGGATGCTGGATAAGGTAGCAGAGAACCATATAGACAGGAGGCCAGCCATCATTGCTGGCGACTTCCACGCCTGGACAGTATTGTGGGGCAGCCGTTGGACTAACCCTAGAGGTAAGAGTCTACTAGAAGCACTTGTCAGGCTCAATGATTTAGTTATTGAAGGTTCGACGAGCACATATCAAAGGGATGACAGAGAGTCCATCATCGATGTTACCTTGTGCAGTCCTGCCTTAGCAACACGAACTGGAGAGTCTGCGAGGACTATATGCAAAGAAACCATTAAGCGGTCCGGTATTATGTCGGAGGGAGGGTACATTCGCAACCACGCGAGATCAGTGAAAGTGGAAAACAGAAGCCTTTGACAATGATGTGTTTGGGGAAGCAATGCGATTCGAGTGCAATCTGCAAAATCTGAGTCCGGTCGAGTTTATTGCAGTATTGACTCGAGTCTACGATGCCGAAAAAGATACAGCCACGGTATGCACGTAAGCCAGTTTACTAGTGGAATGAAATGATCGCCGAACTCCCTCGCAGCTGTTTTCAAGCAAGGAGGAGGATACAGAGAGCACGCAACGACGTAGAAATATAAGAGCGCAGACACGTGTGTAGGGCGGCTAAAGCTGCTGTCAAAAAAATCGGGCTCAATAAGGTAGCTTGCATGAAAGAGCTCTGCTGCAACGCGGATGCGAAAGCCGGCAGCAAAAAGCCTCAACACAAATAAGTCTCCTGGACAAGATCGTATCCCCAAACTGGTCTTGAAAACGGGGATCCTGGAGAATCCGGATATGTTTCGCACCGCATTGTAGAAGTGCATAGACGAAGGAAACTTCCCCGATTGCTGGAAGCGGCAAAAGTTAGTACTGCTGCCGAAGGTGAGGACGGATTCGGATTTTGGAAGAACAGGGTCCACAGTGACGCTATCCGGGTAATCGTCGAAGCAACCAAGAAGCAAAAGAGGAGAAGAAACCGCTACTGCGCTGTGATAACTATAGAAGTGAAAAAATGCGTTAAACAGGGAAGAAATAGCCAGCACGAAGCGAGAGGTAAAAAATGTAGGGGTAATGATCGACGACCGGCACAGTTCCAATAGCCACGTCGATTATGCTTGCAAGAAGGCAAAAAAGCGATCTCAGCGTTGACCAGAATCATGTCAAACAGTTCTGCGATTAGTAGCAGTAAGAGGAGACTCCTGGCCAGCGCGTGAAGTGAAGCTGAAGATCATCGTTGACGGTCTCTTCCCGCAGCATGATTCTATGATGTGGCCGCCTACACCATACGCAGATGAAGACGAAGTATCCATTGCAGGTATGCTAGTCCCCAACGACGAGCTGTCATCAGTGGCGAAAGGTCCGAAGATGAAGAAAGCTCCGGGTCCGGATGGAATTCCAAACATGGCTCTAAAAAATGCAATACTGGCGTTTCCAGATTTGTTCAGGATGGTGCTGCAGGAATGCCTAGTAGATGGTATCTTTCTGGATAGGTGGAAGATCCAGAAACTAGTCTTCTTCTTCTTATTGGCATTACATCCCCACACTGGGACAGAGCCGCCTCGCAGCTTAGTGTTCACTAAGCACTTCCACACCCTAGTAGCACAATTCAGATCGATTTTGTTGCAGCAACTCAAATGTGACTGGAATTGGTTGCATATGAGTCACAGGGACTGGTATATGACAAGTGTGCTACTCGGGCAGTTATTAACTGCGAGGTTTCTAAGCCAGGTTACCATTTTTGCATTCGTATATCATGAGTAGGGGTGGTGGAAATTCGCGATTTCGCGGAAGCCGCGAAATCCGCGAAATTTGATGTTAGCCGCGAAATTTAAACATTTTCGCGAAAAACCGCGAAATTAACCTTTCCCGTCAATAATTTTATTCCATTCTATTGCCTCAGTCGATTTCTTGACCTAGTCAATACCAACTCGACAAACAACGCATTTTTTGACGTCTCGAATTTTTTTTTTTTTTTTCTAGGTGCAAAATTGGTCGAATGTTGAGCCAAAATTAAATTGAAGAACAATTTTGCCCTTGTCATAAGACGAGTTTGCACCCTCCCATCCAATTCCACCACTTGATTGTACCTTGACAGATACGTATACGAAGCACTGAAGACGACCTTACTGTTGAGGTCGAAATACGTATCTGTCAAGGTACAATCAAGTGGCGGGACCGAATGGGAAGGTACAAACTCGTCTTACAGGGCTGGTAGCGACCGATGCAGCTCAAAAAAGTGACTTTAGTGACCAAAACTGATGAAAAAAGGGACCAAATAGTGACTTTCAGTTGCAGAAAAAGTGACCAAATAGTGACTTTCAGTTTCAGTTGCAAGTTCGATGAGACGAAATTAAGCGTTTTTGGGTCGAATGAGAATCATCTTTCACTCACCACTCTTTTGCCTTAAAACGAACCCAGAAGAGAAACGGAAATCGTACACGCTCTTTTATCTACTCAGTAAAATTGTATTGGCCTTCCTTTTAATCTCACGGAAATTTTATTAAATATCAGTCAAAAACAGTACTCAAAACTATGAGTAGTCTTCCGAGAAAATCAAATTTTTACGCCACTGGAAGTGAGCGAAACATGGTTATCACTCATAAGACCTGTTTTCTTTTCTGAAAAATTATTTCTAGGCAAAAATCTGCGTGAAGGAGCATTACCTTCACGTGAGAATCAGTGAAAATTAAGTTCACTGGATTAGCTGAATACCTATTTAAGAAAGATGCACGATTTATCATAGGTGCCACGGAAGTTATTGGAATTTTCAGTGCAAAAAAAAAAACAATAGTACGGATCGTTCCGGGTAAAAAATTGCGAAGATCCAGTACAACGAGTCTGGGATTGAACGCTCAACTTCCCTGCTTATACTGCAGGACTATGCTCTCTGAACTATTTAAATATTTTTCTTCCAAAATACGCAGATTTGCTGTACGTATTCATGAAAGATTTTTGCTATGGAATTCGATAGCGCATGCAATCTTCAAAATTGGGGAGACTTGATTCTCTCTATAACATCTACTCAATAAATTTTGTTTTAGAGCAAACCCTTCATCACATCTGTCAAATCTACAAAAAAATATCCGCTTGAAAACAAATTTATATTTTTCTTGAATTTGTTTGCCAAACTTCTCAAGTCTCAGAATCAAGTCTCCTCATATTGTGACAACAACTCAAAATCCAATTATCCTGAAATTGTGGTGGAATTATCAGTGAAGATCATTTAGCGTATTGACGGCTTGTGCTGTGAAAAAATGATAGCATTTTGTCAATATTAGGGGAAGTTGTTCAAATTTTGCTAGTCACTAAAAAACATCTTTAGGAGGGACAAACAAAGTAAATAATAGAGTAAATAAGGTTGTCAATCAAAAAATAATTCGCCACATGACGATCATTTGTCTAGAGGATCTATAATAAAAGTACGCTCTAACAATACTGCTATAGTTCTCGGTAAAACAGCGGAGAATTAAGTCTCCCAAGGGGTCAAGTCTCCCAAGGAATCAAATCTTCCCACCTTCTCCTACTGTATAAAGTTTAAGCTTTAAAACAAAATCGGAATTGGCAGGTCCATGACTGTATACCAATTTATAAATTGTGACGTGAAACACCTTCAATTAGCTACTGGTGAAATGCCAGTTAAAGCAGCGATTTAAATGGCTGGCGAAGTTTCAGCACGATCATTTTTTAAGATCCGTAATTGCAGGCCTGGTAGCGGGTCACTTTTAGTGACTTGGTCACTTTTTTCGGGCAAGTCACTAAAAAGTCCCTTTTTTCGACCTCAAGTCACTAAAGTCACTTTTTCTCGCAAAAGTCACTATTTTCAACTATTTTGAAACTGTTGACTAAGATTTTATTTAAATAAAGCTTTATGTACCCATCGGATGATGTTTTGATCATGGCGGAAATACAATTACGGATCTTAAAAAATGATCGTGCTGAAACTTCGCCAGCCATTTAAATCGCTGCTTTAACTGGCATTTCACCAGTAGCTAATTGAAGGTGTTTCACGTCACAATTTATAAATTGGTATACAGTCATGCAAGCAGGAGACCTGCCAATTCCGATTTTGTTTTGAAGCTTAAACTTTATACAGTAGGAGAAGGTGGGAAGATTTGATTCCTTGGGAGACTTGACCCCTTGGGAGACTTAATTCTCCGCTGTTTTACCGAGAACTATAGCAGTATTGTTAGAGCGTACTTTTATTATAGATCCTCTAGACAAATGATCGTCATGTGGCGAATTATTTTTTGATTGACAACCTTATTTACTCTATTATTTACTTTGTTTGTCCCTCCTAAAGATGTTTTTTAGTGACTAGCAAAATTTGAACAACTTCCCCTAATATTGACAAAATGCTATCATTTTTTCACAGCACAAGCCGTCAATACGCTAAATGATCTTCACTGATAATTCCACCACAATTTCAGGATAATTGGATGTTGAGTTGTTGTCACAATATGAGGAGACTTGATTCTGAGACTTGAGAAGTTTGGCAAACAAATTCAAGAAAATATAAATTTGTTCTCAAGCGGATATTTTTTTGTAGATTTGACAGATGTGATGAAGGGTTTGCTCTAAAACAAAATTTATTGAGTAGATGTTATAGAGAGAATAAAGTCTCCCCAATTTTGAAGATTGCATGCGCTATCGAATTCCATAGCAAAAATCTTTCATGAATACGTACAGCAAATCTGCGTATTTTGGAAGAAAAATATTTAAATAGTTCAGAGAGCATAGTCCTGCAGTATAAGCAGGAGGTTGAGCGTTCAATCCCAGACTCGTTGTACTGGATCTTCATAATTTTTTTACCCGAACGATCCGTACTGTTGTTTTTTTTTGCACTGAAAATTCCAATAACTTCCGTGGCACCTATGATAAATCGTGCATCTTTCTTAAATAGGTATTCAGCTAATCCAGTGAACTTAGTTTTCACTGATTCTCACGTGAAGGGTATGCTCCTTCACGCAGATTTTTGCCTAGAAATAATTTTTCAGAAAAGAAAACAGGTCTTATGAGTGATAACCATGTTTCGCTCACTTCCAGTGGCGTAAAAATTTGATTTTCTCGGAAGACTACTCATAGTTTTGAGTACTGTTTTTGACTGATATTTAATAAAATTTCCGTGAGATTAAAAGGAAGGCCAATACAATTTTACTGAGTAGATAAAAGCACAGAGAACAGACATGGATCCTCGAACTAATTTTCTGTAAAAACGTTTGTAAAGATTTAAATCGCACCTCAGCGCCGCCAACGCTGGCTGCCCGACATAAAAACTCAATCTCACTAATTGATGGAGTTGGCATACACTACATAAACAATGTAGTGCTGCCACCTAGGAGCGAGCCTACGAGCGATTCGGAATGAACACTAGCGCTAAAAAGTAAAACACGGCAAATTTTAACCATATTAATCAGCACACTAGCACCGCGCAACGGGGGCATAACGACATACCTCAAAATGACCAGTACAAACTTTTACACAAGTTTGCGAATGAAGATGAACGTCTGTTCTCTGTGTTAGCGTCTACGATTTTCGTTTCTCTTCTGAGTTCGTTTTAAGGCAAAAGAGTGGTGAGTGAAAGATGATTCTCATTCGACCCAAAAACGCTTGATTTCGTCTCATCGAACTTGCAACTGAAACTGAAAGTCACTATTTGGTCACTTTTTCTGCAACTGAAAGTCACTATTTGGTCCCTTTTTCCATCAGTTTTGGTCACTAAAGTCACTTTTTTGAGCTGCATCGGTCGCTACCAGCCCTGTAATTGTATTTCCGCCATGATCAAAACATCATCCGATGGGTACATAAAGCTTTATTTAAATAAAATCTTAGTCAACAGTTTCAAAATAGTTGAAAATAGTGACTTTTTGCGAGAAAAAGTGACTTTAGTGACTTGAGGTCGAAAAAAGGGACTTTTTAGTGACTTGCCCGAAAAAAGTGACCAAGTCACTAAAAAGTGACCCGCTACCAGGCCTGTGACAAGTGAAGACATTCCACTAAAAAGCTCAAAATAATTTTCTTGAACAATTTTGTTTTTCTTTCAAATTTTAAAAATAGTTGGAGACGTTAAAAATATTGGTTCTTTTGGAAAGTTAGAGGTTCTCAAAGGGCTACTACCGAATTGCATTCACATGACCTGCAATACTCACATTATGGGATTGCTTGGCGAAGTTCGGAGAAAAAAGTTTCCCAACGTTGATCGTTTTGTGGCATGTTTCAAATCTATTTTTTCTCATTCGGTCTCTTTCCGCTTTCCTCACCTCTTTTAAATGGTGGTGAAATATCTGTCTATTCCTGGAATCTCGGTAGATGCTGAACGTAGTGTCTGCCAGTACAATTTAATCAACACGTCCCAGTGCCAAAAGTTGACGCAAAAAAAATGGCATTTGACCAGCAATGAAAAAAAAATTAAAAAAATAATTTGAAATTAATAAACACAACAATTTAAATAAATATGGAATCTAAATTGTCTTTTCTATTTTTTGTACCGAAATATAATTTACCGCGAAATTGCCGCGAATTTTCAGATTTTCTGAATTGGCTGCCCGCGAAATTTTGAAAATTTTGCCGCGAATTTCCACCACCCCTAATCATGAGGCTAGCACGATGATACTTTTATGCCCAGCAGTTCACGGAGGTCAAGACCGGCCTAACGGAACAGCAGTTCGGATTCCGAAAAGGCAGATCAACGGTGGATGCAATCAGGACAGTCATTGAAGTTTCAAAGAGAGCGGCCAAGAAGAAGAGGAGCAGCAATCGATTCTGCCCTGTAGTAACGATTGACTCAAAAACGCTTTTAGCAGTGTCAGCTGGGAGGCCATCGCACTATGGGGAATTATCATACAAATGGGCGGCCAAAAATATTTTTTCAATGAAAACTGTTTCTATGCAACATATATTATGTGAACGAATATTTAATAACCTGTTTTAACCTTTCAAGGACCATCGTTAACCATTCAAAAAATGTGATCCGCGATTTTTTTTTCTAATTTTTTGGGGATTTTTTGTTTGTTTCCAATATAGCATGCATAAAATATCAAACAATCATATTTCTAGTATTAATGTTGTTTATTTTCTAATCATTACGAGGTGTAGAGAAGAAAAATTACAATTTTCAAGAAAATTTTGATTGCAGCGTTCTCGTAAAAGCGCATATACGCGCAAGCAAATCACTCACTAAAAGGTGGCACTAGGGTTATATTTCATTCCCCCATTTACAGATGAGAGGACATTTGGGGACATTAGGTTTGCGGGACCATTTTATAGCAAAGTATTATGATAATGAAAGTTTTTCTTCTACAACTTTTTACCTTTCTCGTACAACAAAGTTGTACCGAAAGGCTATCATTTCACTCCGAATACGAACTTTTTATAGAAGTCTCGGAGACCCATAGTGTTCAATATCAAACATGTCTGTCTGTCCGTGTGTATGTATGTGTGTATGTGTGTGTATGTGTGTGCACAAAAGCTAAGAAAAACATTAGACAACTTTTCATATAGTAATCTTCAACCGTTTTTCTTGCAATAAGTTGCATTCGACAGAGGGAAAGTTCTTGGGAAAGTTGATCACTATTGAATTTGGTAACGATCGGCCGTTGCGTTTAGAATTTATTAAGAAAATGGTTCATCGAACTATATTAGCACCGTATAAGATTGGTGTCTTGGCTAAATGCGAGAAAGGCAGTATCACCACTAGGTGAATAAGGTTTTAATATTAATCTTCGCGTACAAAACAAACCACACTATCAAAAAGCTAAGATTTTAGCCTTGAAATGGTATATAAAACTTTATATTTGGAGAAAATTTGACTTCATAACATACATTTCAAAGTAAGGAACGATTTTTTATTTTTATCAGCTTTTTTCACTTCGCCAGCCCATATCTTTTGACAGAATAAACATAGCGCTTCAATATTTTCCGATTCTCTTATCTAGGGTATATACTTTCATATGATATATAAATTAGACAAATTGGAGATAGTAAATTTTTTGATTAATGGCCACCCCTTTCCCCATAGTGGCATCGCCGCTGCGCTGCACGATATGCGGGTCACTGACTACTTGTGTAGAATCCTTAAGAGTTACTTCCAGAACCGGATTCTGGTTTACGCAACGAATTCGGGACAGAAGTCGATTAGGATTACGGCGGGTGTTCCGCAAGGTTCCATACCAGGCCCAACGCTGTGGAACATTATGTACAACGGAGTTCTAAAACTGAAGTTGCCCAAAGGCGTGAAGATCTTCGGATTCACGGACGATGGCGCTGGAAGAAGTAGAAATGCTAGTGGTGGAAACGACCGACGCGGTTGAAAACTGGATGAATGGAGCCAAGCTGCAGCCTGCAGCTTGCTCACCACAAAATAGAAGTGTTGCTGATTAGCAACTGTCAAAGGATCCAGCGGATGCAGATTACTGTATGAGGGCACAACATACCGCTCGCGCGGGCTTTTTGAATTTCAACAGTCATGTCGACTATTCCTGTGAAAAGGCGGCTGAAATGGTCAGTACGTTTGCAAAGATCATGCCGAACGTGGGTGGTTCGAAAGGCAGCTGTAGACGTCTTCTGGCAGCAGTATTATCCTCGATACTGAGGTACGAAGTTCCAGCCTAGGGAGCTGCACTCAAGACGAAACGAAACCGCAGGCAGTTGAACAGCGTGTTTCGCCTAATAGCCGTTCGAGTCAAGAATGCGTACCGAACCATTTCGTCGGAGGCAGTTTGCATTATCGCAGGGGTGATTCCAAGCTGCATAACTCTAGCAGAGGATATCGAGTGTTGCCAACGGAGAGATACCAGAAATGTGAGGAAGACGGTGAGACTGGACTTTATGGTGAAGTCCTGGCAGCAGGAGTGGGACTATGCGGATAAGGGAAGGTGGATCCACCGGCTCATCCCCAATTTGTCGACGTGGGTGAATAGCATGGAGAGGTAAACTTATACCTCACACATTTCCTGTCTGGACTGTTTCCGCCACTATCTGCATCGGTGTGACCATGCATCGCCATTCTGCCCGGCGTGTATCAACCTAGAGGAGACCCCAGAACACATGGGATTCGATTGCCCAAGGTTGACGAAAGTACGCAGAAGAATGCATGCCCTACGAATGTGTTACGAAGAAGACACGTGGAATGCGGTAAGCCGAGTCGTGACGCAAATACTGTCAGAGCTGCAGCGTAGATGGAGAAGGGACCAGCAAATAAGTGTCGGTTCGGAGGAAAATCCAGCGCAGTGAGCAGTGTTTGGCCTCGGGTCGTCGGGGCGCCGTTGCACCGGAAGCCTTCTGCAAACTGGAATCGTCGGACCGACCTCGATCAGCCAACCTGCTGATGAAAGAAGAAAGAAGGAAAAAGATCTTCGGGTATGTAGGGCACCGACAGTGCGGACGTCATCCACCACAGGAACTGTCGGACCACCTCTGCAACTCGAAGACGAAGTTAGCGCAATGCGCGAAAGCGTTCCCTGCGATAGCCCCCGGTAGTAAGGGCACCATCAGTGCGGAAGTTTCCTTCACCGGATCCGGATCGATCACCTTCGACGCCGGGGGGAGTCATGAGGATTCGAGTTAGGAAGTTTGTGGAACGACCGCCGACGTATCGAGACAACGTAGCAGTAGATCTCAGCAAGCAAGTCGGCGAACCAGCCTAAGCTAGGGGCCGGAATTTTAGAAAAAGTGCATGAGCACAGCCCCCCAAAAAAATAATCACAGCATTTTTGGCAGGTCGACCCCACCCAGCCCTATTCGCCTTCGAGCATTGTGTGGATGCTCAGGTGTCTGTCGCGCTTATTTCTGATAGCCTTCAACCCTTGTAAAAAAAACACACACACATCAATTCAATTCGGGGATATTAACTTCTTATTCACTCCAAAAACAAATAAATAACAAGGTAAAAAGCTTTTATATCACATATCGTTATCACAGTTTCGAATGGTGTACTAACATTCCAGTAGAAATGCTCACAAAAGAGATTCTTTTCTTGTTCTATAAATGCAAAACGCAATCCTTCTTAGTTAGTGGACGTGGTCCAAATAGTAATCATCTTTCTTATTTATTACAATTAGCTCATTCATTTTGAAATATAGTAAACTATCATAAGCAACAGGTTTTGGTTGGTTTGATTCTTCCGTCCCCATAATGAATCTTGCACAGATCGTTTGTTTTTTTATTCAGTAGATATCATTTAGCTGCGTGTACAGTTTAATATCTAGCGAGAAGACCTCGTAGGACGTTTCATAAACATTGATTTATGCACATTTATATTCGTTATCATTAGCTCTATACTATCTAAAGGTCTGTGTAGTTCACCAGGATTACACATGTTTAAGATACGAAGTTCAAACTTTGAAATTTGTGAAACTGAATATGGCTTTGACAACAAAAATTTCACATGATCGCTTCCAATTCTTACCATTAAATACTTATGTGATTCAAAGAGTGTTTGAGGAAAAAGTAGTTCACTCCATTCATAAAACATACAAACGACCATAAAGTAATATCCTGCGTCGTCGCAAAGGGTCTCGTCAAAGATTCGCGTGCGATTCAATGCATAAATACTAGTAAAATAAACGAGAAAAACTTGCAGCCTAGTTTAAGTTGCAGCGTTGTGAAAATTAACAATTCAACGTACGAATAGTATAACTATCTCTTTCTATACATATATGCTGGTATTCATTTACCAGTTTCGCTTACGGTTAAATACTCACCCAGATAGGAGAAGTCTCAAGTCTTACGCTGCTAGTCACCTAGGGAGTGTGGGGTCTGTTCAAGCGTGAGAAAATTTTACGATTATACAAATCCTACTATTTGACACGGTGCCATGTGGACGAGATGGTGCGAGCAACGGGTAAACCTGGAATTAAGAAAATGATAGGATAATAGTTAGTTAACTGAAATTAGCAGATCGATAAGTTGTCCACATATATAGCTATAAATGTAGACGAAGAATCAGAAGGAATAAAATTTGGCTGTTACGCCCTTTTCGAATGTTGGTCAATAGTTAAGCACAGAAGCACATAATGTTGAAAGCAGAGTGCTTTAATCAGGCTACTGACATCCTATTGTTTAGCCCATCGCCAGATCGTAGCCAGGATGTCCTGGGCTATAATTTTTTTTTCATACTGCGTTTCAATGATGACAGCGGTCTATGTCTATTGATGATGATGACACCGCGCTTGTCACCGGGTCGGCTTTAATGTTGTCTCTAAGGACTGTACTTACTACTGAATTTGATCATTATCGGGCATTACATTCAAAAGTTATAAAGAAAATGATGTTATTTTTGTGGCACACAGTTAAAAAAAGAAAGCTGACTATGTCATTCTGTGTTTGAAATAACCATGAGATATTGATATTAGACAAAAAAAACGAATCAAGTGGTTATATGAAAACGATTTTTAAGTTCTTGTTCTAACCCAAAACACGCTCACGATTCATTAATAAATGAGCCATGCTTTAGATATGCCCAAACGTCATACCTATGACGGAAAAACACTTGGCATAAATCCAATGTAATACTAAGAAAACGAAACAATAAAATGATTAACACAATCATTTGACACCTAATCTTGTTCACCTAAATGTTTATATTCTACAATCCATTACGCAAGATGTTATCACTCACAAAGTATAAATTGGTTAAGACCGGATCACACTGTTATCTGTTTTAAACCAAGCAGCTGCATCGGCGCTATCAATATTATCGACAACGATCCCCTTCGCCAGTCTAGCTGGGTATGATTCAAAGTTCATTGACAAATTGGAGCAGGTGTTTCGGAGATACCACAATTAGATCATTCACTGATAGCGAAACCACCGAGGGATAAACAAGCCACTAACCATTTTCTCACCCACTTGATACTAACTAACCGTTAGATCGTAGTATGGCGTGAAGAGCTCGCCCCTTTAAGGGGAATCACTTTGATTGACTCATTCCGTCTGTGGTTTGCGTGTTGCGCCACTATCAGAACAAACAAATGTATAAAGCCATGGCCATGGAAGAATGTGCCTATTAACCAAATTGAAGGGGAATCAATTTTCTATATTGCCCGCAGGTTAATTCAGGAGTGATACGCAAAGCAACAAAACATGAGTCAATGCACGTCGTCGGGCCGTGGGTATGAACCGTGATCGAGACCACATTGTGCTTTTGTACTGTGCGGTTGTCTGTTCTCTTTGCTGAAAGAAGCCCGACAATGTATTTACACTAGAAACTCTGAAGTTCCGTGTATTCTGTTGGGATGGATTATTTATGTATCACTTTCTGCTCAGTAACTGATTTCAGATATGACAGAGGATATTATTTCATTTCAGATTGCCAGGAAGGGTCGACCTCTGGAGGTTACTCATTCCGAAAGCCAGAGAACACGGTAACAGTCACCACAATTGGCGGAATTCTTTGCTTCTTCGCGTGAATCGAATCACCTGGGCTAGAGGTAGATTCGATTTGCTCAATTTCGTCATGAATCAATTTAAACTGATTGCTCAGTTTGATAAGAGAAGAATTGTTTCCAATGTTAGAGTTAGAAGGAATATCTGAAGCCTATAATAGCTTCCTTCTATTTTTACCGCGCTTTTGCAGGACGGTCTTGAAACCTTGTTTCTTAGAAGGAAGTGGAGAATTCAGAGACTGCCGCGTTTTGCCGGGATCCTTTGACGATCACAAACGTTTTCTTCAGTATTTAACTGATAAGCGGTATAAATTCTTCGCGAACGACGACAAAACTGAGCGATTGTTCAAAGTCGTCTTGAAAGGTCTCCCCAGTCGTTGGCACTTGACCTTCGTTCAGCAGAACTACGTTCAATACCGCTCGTGACTCTAGCAGGATATAACCTCTAGCGTTAGTGAGCCGGGAACCCCAGTCCACTGCCCACGCATTGAAGTCACCTGCTACAACTACTGGTTTAAGGCCAGTTAGTTTCGCCGCAAGAATAACAACTCCCTAGTGTACTGCTCTATACTCCATCTAGGAGGACAGTAGCAGCTACAAAAGTAAACACCGTTTACCTTTGCTATGACGAAACCCTCATCGTCAGGAGAAGATATTATCTTCTGGATGGGGTAGCGCCCACAAGTCCAGATTCCCACCATACCGGACTTGTCCGCAATCCAGCTGCCGGTTCCAGCAGGGATGCGGTATGGGTCAGACAGCAAGGCAACATCAGCTTTACACTCGATAACCGACTGTTGTAGCAGCAGCTGGGCCGCCTCGCAATGGTTCAAGTTTAGGACAGGCCTGAGCACCGGTGAGATGCCTGATGTCTGCCCCCGGAGGACAGATCAGACATCTCGGTGCAGCCTGGCAAGTGCGAGCCTGGTGGTTTTCGGCTCCGCACATACGGCACAGCTTACTACGGTCAGGTCCCTTACAGTCATAGGACTTATGACCGTGGCCAAGGCACCTGTAACAGGTCTGATTGGGCTGGCTTGTGCTCAGCGAGCACACTGACCAGCCCACCTTCAGTTCTTGGCCTCGGCCATGGGTACTTGGAATGAGGCAACATGCATTCCCGCAAAGCCTTTGCGTAACCGAATCGCGGATTCCTGGATCTCGACATTGCACTGATCCTTCAGTGCGTCTACCAGGTCTCCGGCTTCGGTTATCTCATCCATGTCCTTGCACTGGATGTTCAAGACTGGACACAGGGCTCTAACTCAACGTCAACTTTTTATACTCGGAACTCTTCCGAGTAGCATCCCGCTTCAAGACGAGAATCATCTCGCCTTGCGCGTTCTTCGGATGCAGTTGACATCTCCTCCTAGACTAGAGAGCTTCTCGGTGCCTGTCGGCATAGCTTTTATCGTCAGTCTTCACAATAATCGCTTCGCCTCTGTCCTTCCGCTTGTCACTGCCATTGGAAGGCGCACCCTTTTTCACACGGGCTCTACCCTTCTTAGCAGTGACCTGCTCCGCACCTTTGGTCGCACTCCTTGCGACCTGCTGACGACTTCGTTTCGCCTTTCTTGGATTCACGACCTCCGTCCATGGCAGGTCTTCCTCCCGGCGATCCTCTGGTATCATCCTTGGTGGAGGTACCATTTTCCTCTCGGTCTTATCCACTCGGACCTTCTCGACTGTCCGTACCGAGGCTTTTTTAGCTACTTTCGGGTTCGCCTCCTGCGTGACCTTACTTAGCTTAAGAGTTGCTCCGCTAATTGCCATACGCCGTTGAAACTCTGCAGTCTGGCTCTCCGCCAGCTGCTTCCCCTTTGTAAGGAGCCGAATCTTCGATTCAGCCTCCTTCGAGACCTTCACCGCTTGGCTAACCGCCAACTCCTTCTCTTCAGTAAGAAGACGGATCTTGTGCTCCGCCTCCTTACTGGCTTCCAGCAAAGACTTCCATTCCGACTTCGCCTCCACGACTAGAGCGCAGAGGGTCAGTACGGCCTGCTTCAAGTCCTTACTGTAATTCACCCGGTTGTCCAGGAAGGACATAATTACGTCCGAAACGTCCGTAATCACTTCCATGGTCTGGACTCCATCATCCCCATGGTTGGTCATCACCGAGTTGATGACTTTGGTCAGAGTGGGGCCGTCCATTTTGACGTCGACCGGCACCTCGTCTGACCCACCACGGGCTCCATCATCGCCTCCCCCGGCGACCTTTGGGGTGACCGATCAAGGCCACTGCGCCTGGCGAAAGGGTTCTCCTTGTCGCCATTCGCCTCACCTCCCTTCCTCGAAGTTTTTGATTTTGATGTGATCATTGCTGTTGGGTCCCCCTTGCGGCTGCTGTCGAATCCTCCTGGTGTAGTCGCCTTCGCGATCCCATGGTTATCTATACATACCTTGCGGCATGCAGGGAGGCCATGCGAGGGTTGACACTTTCGTGTTCAGAGCCAGATCAGCGCTAGTCAGGAAGGAGCCTACTCATACTCAGCTACCAGCTGAGCCACAGGATTGTACCATGTGCTACAAGGCCCGCCACGGTTTTAGGGAACGGAAGACAGCCTGGCCATTAGCCCATTCGCCGTTTCAGGTCGGTGTCACCCGGCCTTACTAAGAGAATAGAATAACCAGACTATCAGCCCTCGCGTTCACAATATTTCAATATCCAGATACAAAGTCCAATAACACGCAACCAGTATACCATAATCAGGGTCTTACTGGTATCAATCCTGATGTGCCAGTGGCACTCCCTGGGCGTGGGCTTTTGAGGCGGCACACAGTCGCTTTGATAGAGTCTGCTTACGGACACTTGTGGTTTTTGGGAGGGATTTTAGCAGAGCCCACTGCTAAATCCCACCACGCCCTAGGCAGTTCTCCCTGACTCGCAGACAGCTGGGGAGGGGTCGTCAAGCCCTTGGACATGGTCCCTGCTGCCCCCAGCAAGCACCCCACGGGGGGTTCGAAGTGCCCGGCGTCAAAACGTGCTGCAAAATTACAGTGCTGGTAAGATGGACACATAGGTTGCTACCGGAGATAGGTATGTACGTGGGTCAAGAGACGCCATGGGGAAATCACTTTCCACCTGATCCAGGTCCTTACAGGCCATGGTTGCTTCAGATAGTATCTACACCGGTTCGGACACTCGGCCTCGCCCGAAAGTGTTGTACACCATCTACCGTTGCTTTGATCGGTCTGGTAAGTTTCCCAGGGAAACTGTTCTCGTCCATAATTTCCCATAGCTCTACGCGGTCTATACTGTCGTATGCCGCCTTGAATTTTTAGCAATATTACCTTTATAGACTTTATAGAACTTCTATAGACAACTATATTACAACCCTAATTGACTTTCACATAATCAACAGTTTTAATATCACCAGTACCAATTACGTGAGTATTGCAACTTGTTTTTTTTATTCCTTTATTTATTTGGTAGTTACTCAACCGCTACTGTGCCGAGATCTACTGTGGTATTCTGAATCTATTTTTAGATTTTCCATTATTTATTGTTGTTGTCGTTGCTGGTTCATCTAACCGTGAGCCCATTGTGTCCATTTGTCCGTGTCGTGAATCCAATGATCGTTGCGTTTAGAGGTGTGCGCCGCCGCGCCACGCCGCCGCCGCCGGCAGTTTTTGGCACGCCGCCGCCGCCGACATTTTTGCATCGGTGCGCCGCCGTTTAAAATTTGCCACGCCGCTGATCTATAATTTTCCACGCCGATTGAAATTTTCAGTAGAAACTCCTAAGATTCATTGGATTTTCCGTATAATTTGCTGATAGATCTCTACAACATTACGTTGAAACTTCAGAGAATTTTTTGTGAGGATACCAATTATTTCTATGAAAATTCCATACAATACCTTGTTAAAACTTCGAAGAGCTCTCCGTAAAAACTAAGCGTGTTGCGAAAAAGGAAAAAATGAAAATCTAATTTAAATTGAATTTTTGAATAAAAAAGAGTTGTTTGGCAGAAAGTCACAAGACTGAAAGTTGTTAGGCCGAATCGTTCAACCGAAAATATTAATTGGTAGAAGCCTACCCGAGCAAAGCTTAAGAGCAAATCGATAACTTGTTTTAATGTTGTGTATTCATCGATTATGTTCACTTAATTTGATAACTTTTTGGTCGTTTCAACTGTTGAAATAACAAAACGTTTAGCAGAATCAGCTTACCGTGACATCAAATCAAAAACTATTCTGCTGTCGATGAGAGGAAATCGAAAACTAAATTTGATATTGGTTTCCGATAGCAAAATAAGTACACAGTTTGATGTCATATCATTCAATTAAGTAATCTACAGCAACATGAGATCAAAATATATAATCAATCATGATGATTTATACATATTTGAAAACAAATTGTGAATCATTTTGTCAAAATCAAAATATTATATATGCTCTCATTATGTTTTCAGACTTTGATAGGATATGTAGCCTACAGATATTTGGCCGAGAATCTTATTTGGTCGAACAGTTCCTTTGGCTAAAAAAAATCGTGAGCTTTTCCTTCGGCTGAAATAGTCGTTTGGTAGTAAGGGCAATTTGGTCAAAATGGACATTCGGTCAAAAGTGTCGTTCGGCTGAATTGGTCATTAAGGATATTTTCACGACAATATCTGGAGAATCTTTTGAATTTCGCCTAAAACAATTGATGAACTTCCCAAGAAATTCTTCAAGTTTTTCCAGAATATTCATTTGAAAATTATTTTCAGATTTTCCACGGGAACTACTTTCACGTTTCGAGAACTCTTTGTAATTACCAAGGGAAAATGTTTGGGATTTACATGAGAATCTCTACAGAGTTTTTACGGGGAGTTGTTCCAAATTTCTACAGGAAAATATTCAGAATATTCACGGAAAGTTCCTATTGAGTCTCTGTTGAGTATTCTTCAAAATTCACACAGAAAATTTTGACTAGTGAAAGAGATGCTTTAACGTTGACTTCCCCAATCTAAATTAATCAAGCCGATTAGTTTTTTATCCTTTATTAGAGTGATTTTTTTTTTCGCAGGGAGAAGTTCATCATACGGCTAGTTTGGTATAGCCAACTTTAAAACATCGGAAAAATGCTCGGAGTTTTTGAAGATTGTTTCTGGTTTCTTCAGAAAATTCTTTCTACTTTCGATTAAAAATTCTTGGTAAGTTTCATTCCATTCCAATAGGTACCGAAAGTGACAGACGGCCGAGCTGGTAATTTGTCAGAAAAAGCCGTTTGCCCTAACAGGTCGTCTGGCCGAAACCATCGTTGCCCAATAATGCCATTTAGCAGAAATAGTTTTTTGACAGAATGGGTCATTTGGCCAAACGGGGTCATACGGCCAAATTTCAATGACTGAACCTCGTACTGAACGGATAATATGGTCAGAAATGGCCACATGTTTGGCGAAATGGTCTTTTTAACAATTGACCATTGAACAAAATTTCGTGGCCTCTCTATTTTTAGGTCAATACTAGACTTTAGGCCAAAAGACATCTAGCCAGGTACCATTTAGCAAAACGGAAACTGTTATCAGATCAAAATTGGTTTGACCGAAAATGTAGTTTGACCGAAAGCGATGTACAGCCAAAAGGAAAATTTGGACGGACTTGTAAAAAGTTGTTTACCCTAACAGGTCATTTAGCTGAAAATGCCGTTCGGGTGAAAAAGTCGTTTGACCGAAAATACATCATTTGACCAAAAAGGCCATTTGGTAAAAATGGCATTTGACAGAAAGAGTCATTTGGACCTTAAATGTCCTTTCTGCAACCTTTTTTGAAAAGTGTCGTTCGGCTGAATTGGTCATTTTGCCAAAGAAGACGTTTATCCGAATTGGTCATTTGACAGAAAATGCTGGTCGGCCAGAAAAGTTGTTTTGCAGAAAGGACAAAGTTGTTTTGGCCAAATTACCATTCTTACCAAACACCATTTTCGGTCAAATGATCTATTTGGTAAAAGATTTTTTCGGCCAAATTACCAGTTCGGCTGAATGTCCATTTCGGCTGTATGTCGTTTTCGGTGAAAATACATTTTTGGTCGGACCATTTTTGACCTGATAACAATTTCGGATAAACGTTCAATTCTGCTTAATGGGGTTTGGTTAGATGGCTTTTGGCTTAAATGTTAGTATCGACTTAAAAGTAGAGAGGTTACGAAATTTCGTTTAACAGTCTTTTCAACTCAATCAAAGTTAATTGCCTATTTCCGGGAATTATACCACCCGACTTGGACGTTAATTTACAATGTTATGAAACTCATATGTGAATATGTACGTTATGTGGAAGATATTGATTTGGAAAATGTATTGGAGGTAACCACTTTCCCTTCGATGGGACTCGAACCCATGACCCTACAGTACGCCAGACATTCTAAATACTCACGCTCCTCTAATGTGGACGTGTACCATACACATGTGGAAGTATTGGCTTGAGAAATGGATTGCGAGTGATTTGACTATGCGTCCAATATGGGAATCTCGATCTCGTTCAGTAGCTGCTAGGTTGCGAAGGCCGACGGAGGTCCTTCGTAGCTTAGTTGGTTAAAGCACGTCTAGCGTACTGTAGGGTCATGGGTTCGAGTCCCATCGAAGGGAAAGTGGTTACCTCCAATACATTTTCCAAATCAATATCTTCCACATAACGTACATATTCACATATGAGTTTCATAAATCTTTTCAACGTAAATGTCATTAGGCCAAACGGATGGATATTATGGACTAAATTACCCATTCAGTTATTGACATTTGGCCGTAAGACCTGTTGGCCTAAACGATATTTTCTGACAAGACCTAATCTTGCAAACGACCATATCGGCCAATCGGCATTTTTGGGTTGATGACCTATTCGGCAAAACGACCTGATAGGGAAAACGACTTTTTCGGCTAAATTACCAGTTCGGACATACGGCTTTCGGCCAATGGAATTTCCCAAGAATTTCATACGGACAATACACTAGTCGTTCGATAACTGTAACATGACGCATTCTAGACGTCAAACAATTGTCAGACGTCGTCAAAATCGAAGTGTATCTGATTGTTCACCGCTATGCAGTGATCATCGACTTTGACATAGTTTTGATGCTTAGCTGTTCGATAACTGCAAAACTGATGTAACTTTCGAAATGCGGTTAAAAGCATTGCAGTTAAATGACTTGCAGTTATCGAACGTCTACTGTACAAAGTATTTCCCGTAGAATTCCAAGAATTTCGAACAATTTTTCGTTGAATCGTTTTGAACAATCCTCCGCGGAAATTCAAAAGAAGTTTCCGTTAAACTTACGGAGAATGCATTAAGGATCTGGCTTTCTCAGTCTATGGGCCAGATTTTTAATGCAACAATTTTACCAGTCGTTAATTAATAACACTTACGGAGAATTTCTCCTGAACATTCCAGAGAATTTTTCTCGAAAACTCCTTAGAGTCTCCCGTGGAAATTCTTAAGAATTGACTGTTTTATCGTTGGCCATGCCAAAACACCCATTCAACCAGCCGCACTCTACTACAATTATCAATAATGTTCTGTACAAATTTGGAAGAAAACTCAATAGGAACTCAACAAGACCTTTTCATAAATTTTTTAAAGTTTTTCCTGTAGAAGTTAAGAGCATTTTTTTGTAAAAATTCTGAAGTTTCTCATGTAATTTTCTGCTGAAATTCCAAACAATTTTATTTGGGAATTCAAAAGAGCTTCTCTTGGTAATTCCAAAGATTTCTCGAAACTTCAAACAATCCGAAAATATTTTCCAAATTTTGGTTTTCCTCCAGATTTTTCTGGAAAAGTTCATTAGATTTTTCATGCGAAAATAAAAAAAAATCTTATTTTAATGTCTTGAAAATATGCCGAAAAAATGCAAAAAAAAAATCTTAGAAAAACGTAATGAAAAAAATCGCCACGCCGATTCACGCCGCCGCCGCCGCCGGCCAAAATTCTGACAAACGCCGCCGCCGACGAATATCGGACCGGCGCACACCTCTAGTTGCGTTGTTCGGTTGCCATTTATCCGGGTACGTTGGAAGAATGCCTCCGAGAAGAACAATTTGTCAGTCGTCATCAGGCAGTCGTAACGGTAAGGGCGCTCCCCAATACGCCACCGTATAGGCTGCGCATCCGGCGACTGACGAGGGTTTGGTTGAGGGGCTGGGAATCGAACCCATGACCATTCGCTTGTAAGGCGAACGTGTAGCCAACTACGTTACGGGACCCCCTTTATTGCAACTTTCTGTGCACTAATATAACGGAAAATTACCACCGAAAGGTCGACAAGCGCAGACAAAGAATCATATGATTTTAAAATCACGCAAACTTACAGGCAACTTTCCCAACTTCGGAAGTAGTGCGCTGGATTCGGCTAAAGATGCGCTAAACAACGCATCAACTAGTTTGACAGATAAAACTTCGGAAGAAAGTTCGGTTCAGAAGTCCAGTGTTTTGTACCTCTTCACGGGGTTCAAACGTTTCTAAGACCCATGGGCATTCCGTTTCAGATTTTTAGATTTTCCGTCTTGAACTGGTCCAAGTCGTTGACCTTGTATTAATTGTCCAGCTTTGACTAAAGGACCAAGCAAGAAAGTTAAGAGGGTTCAAATCCGGGAAGCTGGGAGGCCGCAAAGTTTTGTCCAAAAAGTCGATGAAATTGGGTTTTTTAATTTTGAAAAACATGTTGATTTTTTTTGTTCATTCGATAGAACACCTTTTTCTGAGCTACAACATATTTTTTTTCAAACTCATAAATTTGATGTTAAAAATCCATTTTAAAAGTTTTTAAAAATTTGACTGCTTGGCAGTTAGCTCACAGGTTGACAGCTCGGTCCATGGTAAAATTAAGGTAGGGGTGTTCAATACGCGAAATTATTAGGTTTTTCGAAATTGATTTAAAATAGTTCCCGTGCACCAAAGTTCATGAAATTTTGGATTTAGGCTCAGTTTTTATAATAGATTCAAGAATTGTAATAATCTCAATACCCCTAAAAAAACCCAATTGTCTCCATATTAGGCTTAAATCGCATTTTCCGTGTATAAAAGGGTATCGTCCTATTGGAACACGTAGGACTCATATCCGTATTAGCACCGGGCCACTGGGGGGTATAAAACGTCCCAAAAACCTTAGTTTTGTAGTACGCCGCAATGATTTTGACCTTCAAAAACGGCTATTTACGATGCCCCAATACTCTTTCAACGCGCCTAATAAACAAACAACAAGTGACAGAATGTCAACACCACACACATCCGTTAGTGTATATATGCAGCTAAAGCTGAGACCAATACTAATACAGAATATGTACATTGGGCATACAAACACAATGATCAAACATTTGTATTCGAACTTATTAAACACCCTGTAAATTAATGATTTGGCTAATTTCCGAAAGACTTCCTGAAGTAGTTCTTATAATTCCTTCTTTCAATTTTCGAAGGAAAATCCGGAGTAATTTCTGAAGGAAATCTTGAAGCAATATCCAGAGGAGTTCTTGGAGAAATCCTCAGGAATTTCCTAGAATTGTGTTCTAAAACTTTGGAAGAAAGTTCTGGTTAGAGGAATTCTTGCAGGAATTTCCATAGGTCCTATGATTTTCCTAAAGAAATTCTCGAAGAAGTTCATTGTGGAAGGAAATTTCGAAGAAATTCTTGAAAGAATTACTGAATATATTTCTAAAGGATGCTTTGAAGAAATCCCTCCAGGAATTTTCGAGGAAACTTCTGGAGCAATCTAAAAAGGAATTTTTGGTAGATTTAAAAAAATATATATATTTTAAATTGAATTTATGGTGAAATTTCCCAAAGAATAACGACCATGAGTATATTTTCGAAGGAATTTCTGGAGCAATTCCAGATGGAATTCTCGAAGTAGTTCTAGCAGGAATTTCCGAAGCAAGTTCTGGAGAAATCTATAAAAACTTCGTTGGGAATTCTTTTCGGAATGCGTTCAGGAACTCCTTCGAATATTCCTTAAGAAATTTCTTCAAAAATTCATTAATGAATTCGTTTCGAAAATTCCTTTAGTTTTTTTTTTTCAAATTCCTCCATATTTTTCAAGAACTGATTCCGAAATTCCTCGTGAAATTCATTTGGAAACGTCTACGGGAATTTTTCACCCAAAATCGACTAGAAATTTCCTCTAAGATTAATTTAAAACATTCCGGTACACATTTGAAGCTTAGATCGACAATACCAATATCTTACTTGGCATTAGCTACCTTAGACCTGAATGCAACCCGACATCAGTTCTGACTTTGAATGACCCAAGTATCCCAAAATAACCATTTTTTTCATATAATGTGAAAATGAGATTTTAGGGGAACAGTTAGACACTTCCAATGCGGAACTGAGACGAATCTGGGTGCCTGTATAGAAAATCTGCACCTGCGGGATCACAAAATGTTGGCTTTGGGGGAGTTGATAGTAACCAACAGGGCACATTTTAAAGAGACTATAAAGGTGTTCGGCCGTACGACAAACTATTTTTTCAACATACATATACGTTCATATCCACACACTTAAAATATATAACCGAACTCGGTTGAAATTGACTTCCGAACTCTAAGTTGGTGCTACGCCAACAATAGTTAACTCGGTACATTTTTTTTTTAAATAAATTTAAGTTGGACAACATCTTTGCCCTTTATTTTCTTTCGTGGCACAAGTACACCACAACTGCTACAAATATTAATCAGAGTTTTTTATTTATTGATTAGATTTAAATTGTTATTAAATTTCAAATAATTTTATTAGATTGAAATAGTTTTATTTTACTTATTTTAATTTTCAAGCACGATAAATGCTCAATTGACTCAGATGTCGGCAGAGTTCGACTGGCTCAAGTTGGTTGCATTAGCATAACTTTGAATATATGATCTCTAGTACCGGTATGAAGCGGACAGATACTTTCGCCGACCGGACAATAAGCACAGGTCATGAATGTAAATTAGGTACGAGTTGGTGTTTCGTTCGAATTGAATTTTATTAACGAATAATGTTTGCGGCAGCAACTCTGCCGTAAGAATATCTACACATTTGTTTTAAAGTTATGCTACAGATTTTGTCATGACTTTTTTTTATGAATTTTTGAAGGAATTTGTTCAAAGGCTTACTACAC
This sequence comes from Armigeres subalbatus, assembly GCF_024139115.2. Lineage (NCBI taxonomy): Eukaryota > Metazoa > Arthropoda > Insecta > Diptera > Culicidae > Armigeres > Armigeres subalbatus. Next base: position 168,460 of record NW_026942982.1, on the reverse strand, counting down.
TGCCGATATACGCATAACTGTCTCATGTACATAGGTAATTCCAGCAAACATGGGACAAATATGCGTATGAAGGAAGTACAGTAGGTCATTGTAGCTCATTTGCCAATGAAATCTAGGAAATTATAAACCGCAAATAAAATTTTAATCTCCTTAACTAGATGGAAGGGAGAGATTTTCATTTTTATTTAGAGAGGTCACGCGACAAAGCAACATTCTCATCATGACTGCATGTGATATGACAGGTGACATGGAGCTCGCTACATTTTGATTTTGTCTCCTGAAAATGACAATGTAACTGTTTTCGCTTTTACATGACGATCACGAAAACTAACAGTATCGGTCGCATGTACATATATGTTGGATATAGGAATCCCAGTAAACACGGGACAAATTTGCGTATAACAAAGATTATGCCAATGTAAATGATTGAGGATTTCCAGTAAGCCTTACGAGCAAAGGTATAGCATAGTCATGTAGCATCCCTATCATCTCGATAGTATTAAATCAAATTATGTATATACTTACCAATACTTATTAATACGCTGTTCTGTATGATTGAAATATATCAAATCGAATAAACTGCTCATTCGAAGTTGAGCCGTGGATTGTGACGGAGACAACTTAGTGTTTAAAGTTATAAGAAAGAAATCTATTCAAATATCTACCAAGTTTAAGAACATTTTAAGTGGCGACGAGGAAATCGTGGATCCGTGATTGATGATATAGAAGAAGATTGTCGCGAAGTGCGTGAATATATAAATAAAGAACGTCTCAAACGGAAGCGTCGTTTCCAGAGTGAGCATATTGTAAGTTTTATGCAGAGTTGGTTTGGAGATTGGTAAGACTCCGAAAATAAAACTTGAGCTGCAGACAGTCGCTACTGGCCAGAGCGATTGTTGTGCCTCTAACTTCATAGCAGCAAATTTAGAACCATATTTAAAATTGTGAACATTTTCAATTATACGCGTGGTTTAACGCCATTTGCTTTTCTTTATTCCGTAGAGTAGAGTGGGGCAAGAGTGCGCGTGGGGTAAGAGTACGTTTTCGATTTTTTGAAGTAATAAAAAAAGATAAACTAGCAGCACTGCATCACTATTATCATGTGTAATTGTAAACGATTTGAATAAACAACAAGGGAGATATGGAGCTAGATAACTTTTTGGACATTTCGCTAAAAATAATTGGATTTCCGCAACTAGTATTTCATTAACATATAAACGTGAACATTATACCATTTCGATAGCCTATTCGATAACCTATAACCTTTATGGTACAGAACACCAATCCGGTTGGTTTTCCAAGAAGTCAAAACCATTACTTGAATAATTTTTGGGACTGTGGGGTAAAAGTACGCAGGAACCGGTGGGGCAAGAGTACGCATATGAATCTTCAAGTTATGATGTCAAACCCGTATCTCCGGCCGAAATAAGACTTCTTTCAAAGCGTAAAGATCCACAACCAAGAAAAAAGGGACAGAATTCGAAATTATCACAAATTTTTAGGATAAGTTGAAGTAATTCGGTGTTAGAAAGGACTTAGCGAACAAAGCACTGAAGCAAAATAATGAAATTGTATTATGACTTGTTGTACAACTAAACATAGTACGAAAACATAATTTCATCAAAATGATAATTTCATTTAATCAAAAGAAACATTCATAAATTACGCAACGTTTAGCTGGGAGGGGTTGCGAGATGTGTGGAGATCCATATAATTTTTAGAAGATTCATACAAACCGTGTAGATAGGGGGGAGGGGTGATGAAATAGCCAAATTTTATGTTACGTGTTTGGTGGACTTTCTTTAAGGAAAATGCCTTTGTATACGCCACGCGAAACCTGATATATATTTTTACCTCTGTAGTTTTTTGTACATATAAAAAACAATGGTTTTTCGTATGAAAGTGCACATTTTTCGGACCCCCTCCCCCTTTAAGAGTTACGTAATCTTTAAACATTCCTTAATATATGCTTATTAATCATCAATTAAATGTTATTAACTCTTATTTGTGTTAATATATACTTAAAGCACATGATTGGATAAATGCGTACTCTTACCCCACCCGATGCGCACTTTTACCCCACCGGTGGGGTAAGAGTGCGTTTTTCACTTTTCTTGCAATAAGGGTTCTACTAAAACGAATCTCAATAATTTCAATATTTTTTCCACTGGGTAACATAAAGGAAGAGTATATGAATCATCGACACTGATTTGATATGCAGAAGCTTGCTCTGTGCCTCAACATAAAAACCGCATTAAAATTCAATTCGAACATGAAAATATACTTGAAAATGTAAATTTCCTCTGCATAGGCAAAATGATTATAAGATTTGAAGTTTATAAATAACACAATACAAATACACAAAACTGATTAAAAAACAGGTCAAACATGCATCACAATCAAAAGATCTATGATAATTGAATATTGTGCACACATGTTTGTACTGATACAAATCTGAATTTATCATAAAACTTTTTTTCCAAAACCATGTATCTATGGGGCAATATGGGCATACATGCACAGAGTAAGGTATCAGACCTTAATATGCGAACAAGTTCAAATTTCAGGAGCCAAATACAAGAATATTATCATCCATGTTAGATTCTTGACGGAGAAATGACAACATCGCATTACTGCGATCGGAACAGAAAAAAAAATGAAATGTGACCGTTCAAACGGTGCAGAGTGGCAAATCGGTTCGGTCCGCTGTGGTGGGGTTTAACAATTTTATTTGATATGGAATACTCTAAATTGTTGCAGGAATATCATATTCTTCCATATTATTACATTTTTCACTCCCACAAAAAAGTTTTGGATGGGTGGCCCATACTGCCCCAAATGGTGGCTTATATTGCCCCGTATAGTCGGGAACACACATAAAAATCAATACATTTTTAAAACTGCATTTCAACAATTTCCAAACGCATTTTTCATCATTCATCGACATAATATGAAAGGTTACACTCCCTAGTACAAGTCAACTACATTAGAATTCATTTCAAGCTTTTCAGCGCTTTTCGGAACGATTTCCTTAGGTGGCCCATATTGCTCGATCACCCCTATATGTAGATACTCATGTAGAAATGCTAATGAAACACTAAGTTCAAAAGCAAGTCAAGTTCCAGTTGTAATCAGTAAATGGGAAATGTCATTTCGATGTCATGAGACTAATTTTCTATCAACTTTTTTCACAAGTTATTTACAGTTGTGGTAGGGGTAATGACGGCTTTGGCAGGTTTTGTTCTATTATAGGCAGCGGGGTTTTTTATGACTGATTATGCTCAAATTTGGCCCAAACATTCTTTGCATATCAAAAAATATTGTGGCCAAATTTCATAAAATTCGGTCGACAAAAACCCCCTGCCAATAATAGAACAAAACCTGCCAAAGCCGTCTGTTCCCCTATTTATATAAACATGTGGTTCTTAAAGGATTTTCTAATACCGTGAAGTACCCTAATTTCGCGCACTTGAGATCTGACAAAGTTAAAACGTTCATTAAAAAACATGTAGTTGCCATTTGAGAACATTTGCTACTGCATCACGTAGTAGAAGGATTCTAGGTTCTCAAAAAAATGTTACTTGCAAATTTTGCTGCTATTTAAAAAAAAATTGGAGTATGAATCCGAGACCGTTGTATGCTCCTTATTTCGCGCAAGAAAATAGGATAGTTCCTAATTTCGCGCAAAAGTGTTCCTAACTTCGCTCATGTTTGGAATTGAATATCGTTATTGGTTTGATGAAATATAATCAATTAACCAATAGAAGCATGCATCCATTGTTCAAAATATGCAGATAACGGTATCAGACAGCCGTCAGTGACCCATTCTTTAGTCGAAATGGTATGTGCCTATATTTCGACCCTGGAGCTTTGCTTAGATTTTACTTCATGCATTTTAGTTGACACAAGTCATAATTCCTAAAAGATCGTTTGCTTCTGAAATATAAACCATATTTTAAGAAAAAAGGCATTGTATGAGCAATGTTTAGCTGGTGTATAAAAAAAGTTTCAATTTTCGAGACGTCATGAAAGAAAGTCTTAAATTCCGCTATCTCTTACATAGGACATCTTCAAATATGTGTTTTATTCAAGACATCTTCAATATTATATACATTATCGAAAAAGCTGCTGTAGTTTTATCTTAAGTTTAGCATCATTTTACACACTGCACATTTTAGCATCATTTTACACATCGGATTTGGTAGCTATTGCAGGCACTGATCTATAAGATTTTTCAAGTCAACATTAGTCGATGTTGGTGGTTATCCGCCTGAAAATTAGATAAAAAGCGTATGGGAATGAACTTTTTGGGTTCTATTCAGTGTGTCTGTCCTGTCCTGTGTCCTGTCCTGTGTATTATATTGCTTTTGTTTTATTAGAATGTTGCAAATGAAACTACGCAACAACAATAAACGAAATTAGGCACCATAATTACTCTCATATACCTAATTTCGCTCACAAAGCGAAAGTCTAAATAAACACAAAATACATAAAATTTTACATCATATCAAACATATCCAACAGAGTATAATGGATACAAATATTTCCAAAAAGTAGCCAGTTTTGTACAGTAAAATCATTTGTTTACTTGGGTCATGTTCTTCGTCGCTGTGCTAAGCACAAGCAAATATGGCGGTCAATGGGAGGATCAAATTGAAATAATTTTATTTGGTGTACTTAACCAAGTTTGTTTTTCAAATTTTTTCGTGAAAAACATTCAACAACAATGATATTTTGTAATCCTCCAGATTTTTCAATTTTGACTGGTACCTAAAAATAGAAAAAAATAAATGATTTTATAATGCGCGAAGTTAGGGCGCGCGCGAAATTAGGGCACATCACGGTAGGTCATTGCTCTGAATCTAAAATTGTCGGCGTGAGAGCCAAATTAGTTATAAAATAATGTCATAACATTCCGTGACATTTTTTTAAATTTAGTTCTCATGCCTCACACTTTGTATTTAGAACAATGATCTGCTTGACAAAGTTCTAGGATCCTTCAACCCTTTCAGGCCCACGGGGTCATATATGACCCCAACAGAAAAATTGATGTATAAAATCGCACGATGGATAAAAGTGAACGCTCTCTTCAGCAAAATTGCTTGAAATTAACTCCCCTATTAGAGAAAAATATCAGGCATGGTCAAAAACGGCCTTACGGCAGCCAAGAACGTCATGAACTTGGTGAAGTTATGAACAAAACAATATAAAGTATATTGGCAGCGGATTTTACTGTTTCAAAAAAAGATTTTGTTTAGAACGTATCCGTAGAGACACAGTGATACACAATAAACTATCTTTTCATCTTCCTTGGACGTCCTAGACCATCCAAGTTATCCTTGAGCTCAGGACTTGAAATCTACAATTGCAAAAAAGTGTTTTTTGTTACTCTTTGTTTATTCGAGTATTCGAGTTAGATGTTATAGAAGGTGGTAAAACACCGCAATGTGTTTCTGGAGTATTCTGGGTCATCCAAACTGTCCTGGAGTTCGGGACCTGAGATCTACTTTCAGTACTCAAAGCTTCAATAGGCATTCATTTATATCCATTACACCTCTTGGGAGGTCAACGGATATCGTAAGACAGTTTAGAGATATTCTGGGTCATCCAAACTGTCCTTGAGTTCGGGACTTGAGATCTACAGCTGGAAGAAAATCTTTTTTCAGTAGTCAAAGCTTCAATAGGCATTCACTTATATCCATTACACCTCTTGGGAGGTGTCCTCCTTAGCCGTGCGGTAAAACGCGCGGCTACAAAGCAAGACCAGGCTGAGGGTGGCTGGGTTCGATTCCCGGTACCAGTCTAGACAATTTTCGGATTGGAAATTGTCTCGACTTCCCTGGGCATAAAAGTATCATCATGTTAACCTCATGATATACGAATGCAAAAATGGTAACTTGGCTAAGAAACCTCGCAGTTAACAACTGTGGAAGTGCTTAATGAACACTAAGCAGCAAGGCAGCTCTGTCCCAATGTGGGGATGTAATGCCAATAAGAAGAAAAAGAAGACCTCTTGAGAGGTCAACGGATATCGTAAGATAGTTTTGATATATTCTGGTCATCCAAACTGTTCTTGAGTTCTGAACTTAAGACCTACAGTTGCAAGAATATCTTTTTTCAGTACTCAAGCTTCAATATGCTTTCAATTATATTAATTACTCCTCCTGGGAGGCCAAGGGATATCGTAAGAGAGTTTTGAGATATTCTGGGTCATCCAAACTGTCCTTGAATTCTGAACTTAAAATCTACAGTTGTACCAGGTGGGTATGTCGCTATACTGAGTTGTGATGTGTAATCATTTTACCAATTTTATCTGCTGTAAGGTCAACAGATATCATCATAACATGGCTGCGAATTGTTCTGGGTCATCTAAGATATCCTTGAGTTCAAAACATGAGATTCACAGTTGTGACTACGGATTTTTTCGCTATTATAAGTTGTGATATAAAATCAACTAAACTTGTTTCACCTTCTGGAAGGTCAAATACATCATACAATGGTTTTGAGATGTTCTATGTCTTTCAAAATTCCCTTGAGTTTGGAACTTGGGATCTACAGTTGCAACAACAGGTTACTATACTAAGTGGCGATGGGTAATAAATTGGGACAGACATCATAAAATGGTTACGAGATGATCTGGGTCTTCCAGATTAACTTCGAGCTCTTAGCTTAGGACCTATGCTTGTAAAACAGATTTAATCGGCATTCCAAGTTGTGATATGTGTAGTACATAGAGCAATAATCCCTAATAGCAATGTTAACTTACCCGAATAACTGTGGTTTGTTGTTTTTTTTTATCTTTTTATTTTCCTTTTTTTTTTCATTACTTATATTTACAGCTATTTACAGGTAAGTTAACATTGCTATTAGGGATTATTGCTCTATTTACTACATCTACGAAATACCATCAAGCGTCCTGAACGATACAATGATCAGTATGTGTATCGGGTATTCTGGTAAGATTGATGAACTGAAAATAAATTTAAATTTGGGTTTTCAGAAGGCAAGATGTATATAGTTGACTTCATATCGCATCTTTGTATTACAAAAAATGCATCTGATTCAAGAGTAGATTCGAAGTCCTGAACTCAAGGACAATTTGGATGACCCAAAATATCTCAAAACTATCTTACGATGTCTATTGGGTTTTCAGAAGGCAAGATGTATATAGTTAACTTCATATCGCATCTTTGTATTACAAAAAATGCATCTGATTCAAAAGTAGATTCCATGTTCTGAACTCAAGGACAATTTGGATGACCTAGCACATCCTAAAAAAATATTTTTCAACATATTTAGCCGTTTCTACATTATTGAGCACCAAAACAAACGGAATACATCAAATTTACTGTATGGTATTGCTTGGAAAAATTTGGGCCTGAAAGGGACCAGTGATCACCAAAGTGCGGCCCGCGGGCCGCATGTGGCCCTCCAAGCCTTTTCCTGCGACCCGCGAAGGTTTTTTGAGAATACACTACGTGTGGCCCATTGATAAGCATTATATGATAGAAAAAGCTTTTGACGTAAACTACGTCTAAGGGGAAGACTCAGATACAGGGTGTAAAACCGAAATTTCCAAATTCGAGACCGTCACGAAATTAGGATAGATTTCAAACGCTAATAGCGTCTTTATCTTTCGATGGATTTTCGACATTTGCTTATGAATCGATTCAGAAACTCTCCAGCAATTTGCCAATTCTATTGATACTATTGATTATCAATATTAAACTATTGAAAATGTTGTTTCTTTCCAAACCGGGTGAAAAATTCAATTCCGTTCATAAATCCCCAACACGGACATCAGATTGCTGTAAGGTACGGGCCTTTTGATCCACTGCTTCGTTTTCCCTGTGTATAAAAAGCCCCGTGTTTCGCGTGTGCGCGTCATTTTCATTCTGGATGTCACGGCGAGCGGACCAGGGCGTCCAGAAGCGGTCCCAGTGACAACGGCTGTCTCAGCGGTGTGGTGGTGCGGATGAATTTTTTTCGGTCGGTGGTGGTGGCGGTCGTGGAAGCAGCAGCACACCATTTTCATCCGTGTCCCATCTTCGGCGGATCTGGCAATCGACGGCGTTCGTTGAGCCGAATCATCGGATGGCGGTCGCGCAGCCCAGTGGCTGCTGATAAGGCACATAAGTGGCAATTAATCGATTCTTTTCAGGACCATCATTATATTTGGGAGGAAGGTTAAGTTGAAATAATTTTCCTAAAGTGCAACCGTTAGGAACTGGAAAATTCTTCGGTGAAATTTTCTAGCGTGATTCGGAGTTGTATGATTTTAGTGTTTGAGAATGTTGATATTAGACGAACTTTCTTCATAGAACAAAGCATAATTGTTTGGCATCGGTAGCGGAATCATAGCATTAGTGCCGGTCCCAGCATAGGCTGTCATCGGAAGATTGCTACAGCAATTTATTCACTAATGTGGCGTTTGCAACGATTTGGATGTTGTCGGCACAACATGAAATTTTCCCGCGAGACTAATTTTGTATTTTTCCTGTTGATTGAAAAAGAAATCGGTTCCGAGATGAACTTTATTCAAAGAGCAACACTAACGTCGGTAGTTGAATCCCAAGCAAGTATCGGAAGGAGACCATGCAAACAATTGATTCGCATTATGACTGAAAAAAATTGTATGGCGTCAGTATTGATGTTTGCTACAGATTTTTTGACATAAACTTCGTCTAAGGAGAAGACTCAGATACAGGGTTTAAAACGGAAATTTCCAAATTCGAGACTGTCACAAAAATTAGGATAGATTTCAAACGCTAATAGCGTCTTTATCTTATTTTCGACATTTGCTTATCAATCGATTCGGAAACCCTTCAGCAATTTGCCAATTCTACTGATACTATTGATTATCATTATTGCTTAATTTTTTTCTACAACAAATATGATTTTGAAAAAGTATCACCGGCGCGTGCTTACTCGCAATCTACATGCTGATACATTTACAGTTACACCAAACAACTGAAAACCGAAATACGCCACTCCAAAATTACGAGGTGACAATGTTAGAAAGAGACAGAAGATAGGAAAAATAACACGGTGTGTAGTGCCCCTCGAGTCACCTTAAGAGCTACTTTCATTGATGGTAGCCGATCGTTAGTACTTCATATCAAATATCATACCATATCATAACATATCAAAGAATATTGTGGCCAAATTTCATAAAATTTGGTCAACAAAAACCCCCCTGACAATAATAGAACAATACCTGCCAAAGCCGTCATTCCTCCTACATCATACAAGAAAATTTAAACTGAGCGCTGCTAATGTTAATGACGACGACCGCGCGACCCACACCATCGCCGGGAATAAAGTTTCCGGTAGGAGCTCCGCTGATGCCGAAGGTGGTACCACGGTCTGCTCTCCGCGACATCTCGAACGAAATGGCTCGCGCGCGCGGAAGAGCTGCTTTCTTGTAATCAATAAAGTTGAACCTGTAGCCACGCCCCTTTGGTGAGTGTGTGACGGGTACACAATATTTGCATTTATACCGGACAACAAAGAGGCGGGACTAATGAGCCATCTTTATTGATTATAAGAAAACTGCTCTCCCGCGCGCGCGTGGCCCATTCCAGTTCGAGACAGCAGCACGTACGGACGTGTTTTGACGTTAAGGCTCTATAAACCGTAATCAATTCGATAATGACGATGATTTTATTCGAATCCGCACTAATACTAATAAAGTTTTGAACTAAATTCAATATTTTGGGGCTATTTGCCGACTTACCTCCATCATAGCATATTCATTGCATTTTCATATTAATTTTTCACTTATCTAAATTATCAATTACTGAGGAATTGCTGAAAAACGCTGAAAACTGCCTTTTTCCTGGGCCGGCATTCGTATTTTTGAACGCATACTAACTCCGAACGTTCGGAGCAAAACACATACACACGCACTTGATTTTTCACTTGATCTTTTTCCACTGTTTCCTTGATTTAATCACTCCTAAAACATATTCACTAACTGAGTTTCACCTTTTATTCAATCTTGACTACCGATTAATTTACTTCACGTCCAAAACTGTCAAAAACTGCTTTCCGAAAATCGAAGTGAGAGACAAATTTGACGACCGTATTGTAAATGCAATAAAATGCGGAAGACTCAAATTCACTAGCGCAATAAGTGAAATGGTGAGAACAAAATCTACGCGATGCAACTTCATTCAATCCGAACAATACAACGTATACGCCAGCCAGCACGCAAACAAAGGTGTGCATACAAAAGAAAATAATCATCTCCTCTCCGTTGCCAGATTTATTTATTGAAAAAGTCATTGTTGTTTGTCGGACTGAACAAATATACCAGAAATAAATATTTAAACATGTTATGTAAGCTTCTGTTGCATTCCAAGTGGTGAATAAATGTTTTTAAACCGATAAATACCCATATAATTGATACATCGCGAACATGTGTTTTGATATAGAATAAACATTTCGTCAAGTCTGGCAACATTATGCATCAGCTGGCATATTTTAACACCCCATTTCCACCCACCCCAGTTGTAAACAAAATTTATCTATTGCTGCTGCACTTTTCCGTACCAATTGCCTCACTATTACAAACAAGCGATACAGTCATTAATTTTCAAAATATTGTGATGGAGTCTTGAGCCTTAACTACGTTTAAGGGGAAGCCTCGGATACAGGGTGCAAAATGAAAATTTCCAAATTGGGGACCGTCACGAAATCATGTAAGATTTCAAACGGTAATGGCGACTTTATCTTTCGACGGATTTTCGAGATTTTGCTATTAATAGATTCGGAAACTTTCCACCAATTTGCTAATTGTATTAAAACTATTCATTATCAACGGCAAACTATTGAAAATGTTATTTCTTTCCAAACCGGGTGAAAAATTCAAAAATAATCAATCCCGTTCATAAATCCCCAACACGGACATCAGATTGCAGTAAGGTCGGGCCTTTTGATCCACTGCTTCGTTTTTCCTGTGTATAAAAAGCCCCGTGTTTCGCGTGCGCGCGTCATTTTCATTCTGGATTTCATGGAAAGCGGACCAATCATAGCATTACTGCCGGTCCGAGCGCGCGTCAGAAGGAGAAGCTGCAAATATGTATTCGCATGGATGGAAATAAAACCTTAAACAAGTAGCAGGCTACCTACTAGAATTAAAATCTTGATGGGAAATTTCACTTGATTGTTACTGCTATCCACGCGAATAATTATCGGCAGCGTCTTTTTATAACGAGCGCTTGTGATTCTGCTACCGATGGAAAACAATCTGCCATCACCAAGCAATTAAGTTTTACTTTGAACAAAATTCATCTCGCCTCAAGTTGTGACTTAAGAGCTACTTTCTCTGATGGTAGCCAATCATTAGTACTTCAGACAAGAAAATTTAATCTGAGCGCGAACGACCGCATAAACCACACCATCGATGAGAATGAAATTTCCGGTAGCAGCTCCGCCGAAGCCGATGGTGGGACTACGATTTGTTTTTCGCGACATCTCGAACGAAATGGCTCGCGCGCGCGGAAAAGCTGCTTTCTTGTAATCAATAAAGTTAAACCTGTAGTCACGCCCCTTTAGTAAGTGTGTGACGGGTACACAATATTTGCAGTCATACCGGACAACAAAGAGGCGGGACTAATGGGCCATCTTTATTGATTATAAGAAAACTGCTTTTCCCCGCGCGCGTGGCATTTAATTTGAAATATCGCGGAGAGCGGTCCCAGCATCGGTAGAGATGTCGCAAATTAATCGATTACTTCGATCAAATCGATTAATTTGTTGTGATAATCGATAACTTTTTAAATCGATTACTTTCAACGATTAATCGATTCGATAATCGTCAAGAATCGAGAGTAATCGATTAATCGGGATTTTACGACAACTATTAGATTTCGATTACTTCAATTAATCGATTCATCGTTATGATAATCGATTAATTTTGATTCGATTACTACTCAACGATGAATCGATTCAATAATCGTCAAGAATCGAGAGTAATCGATTAGTTACTAATCGATTAATCGAGATTTTACGACATCTCTACATCGGCGGAGTTGCTGAGCAAATTTTATTCCAAATACATATGGGATATTGGAAAATCGGTTCTTCTCAGGGCTTCCATTCTATACAAAGGAAGATTGAGGCGAGGCGAACTTTATTCAAAGTGCAAATTAACCGCTTGGAGACGCCATAAAGTTGCCTGGCATCCGTAGCAGAATCACGAGCGCGCGTCGGAGGGAGATGCTACAAATATGTATTCGCATGGATGGCTTCAGTGGCAGTCAAGTTTAATTCTTTCAAGATTCTTATTTGGTTTTGTTATTCCAGCCTATGGCGTGGGTCGTGTGGTCGTTAGTGATTCGAAATATGCATTATTGGGAATTAATCGATTCTTCTCATGGACACCATTTTAAACATAGGAAGATTGAGGCGATACGAATTTGTTCAAAGTACGACGTCGTAGCAGAATTACGTTGCCGTTCGTAGCAGAATAACGAGCGCGTATTGTAGAGAGCTGCTGCAAATATGTATTCTTGCACTGGCACTTGATTCTTCACTTCATCAAACTGTTTTATGTAGTTTACGTCGGGCGGTCGTGTCTTGTACACAACCCTTATGATTTTTATAATACTCCAATAACTCGGGGTATTCGGGAACCTGTCAAGTTCAGTGATGTAAGGTTGAAGCAAGATTTATGAATTTAGATTAGTTTTATCATTACGGTTCATAAAATTCATAACTTCATACATGGATGATATGCAGGTCGACAGCAAATATACTTCGATGTTATTGACCCGGGTTATGATAATAGCAAATTTGTATTTTATTTCAGATTTAAAGGAACTAAATATTGAACTACTGGTAAAAATAATGTTGTAATACACTGCTCCGTAATAAGAATGTTTTAATTTCTGAAAATAAGTTAGGTTTTGGATAAATTGAACTGAAATTCAGTGGATTATCAGTAACTCCAGACTATCAGAAATGGTTTCTGTTCAGAACATCATTCGAATTCTTTTTAGAATCGCAAACAGATTCTGTTCAGAATCTCAAACAGAATTCTAAGCCGACTCTATTGAAAATCTCATACAAATTCCGAAAGATACTGCCCCGAATTTCGACCAGAATTCTGTTCAGAAACGCGAATAGAATTCCAAACTGATTCTGTTTAAAATTCTGATCGGATTCTGTTCAGATTCACGAACGATTTTTTTTTTTAGAATCTCAAACGGATTATGTTTAGAATCCCAAACGGATTCTGTTCAGAATTCTAGACGGATTCTGTTTAGAAACTCAAACGAATTTTGCTTCGAACATCGAGTGTGTTAGTGTGTTTTTAAGAATTCCTTTGTTATTTGCTACGAACAACAAGTATGAAAAACATGAGATCAAAATTACAGAATTAGTTGCCACATGATTTTTTTTTAAAGCATAGAATATTTTCTGTCAACTGAGCCGACAAGATGCTATATATGGCGAAAAAACATTTTCTTATGTCAAGTCCGCTACAAATCTTGCAAATATACTGCGGCCCGCTTCAACAGCTTAAAACGTCTTTGCGGCCCTTCATAGTAAGCATCCTGGGGACCACTTTAAACATCACATGTTAACCAAAATATCCGAATTATAAATAACTTTTGAAAAAAAAAAAGTTATAAGCATATCAGTACATAATAGCAGATCCCTTGAAATTTTCTTGACATTTCTCATCATTGGTTGTAATGCAGAGTCGTTAAAGAAAACAAAAGAAATGGTCCGAAATCAATGTAATTGTCTCTGAAAAAAGTCCAAGAAAAAAACAACCTTACAACCTTAGAGATTTGTCATTGTTCCTACCTATAGGGGATTTCGTTAAATATCATCTGCAACTAACATGATAAGATATAAATCGTATTGTTTTCAAATGATGAATCATAGTTTGTTATGAAACTGACATTGATATTGATTGTATTTCTTCCGCACATCTACATCTAACTGATAATTGTTCAAGACAACGATTAAGGCATACCTTTTAAATACATACACAGTAGAAGACCATAATCTAATGTAATCGAGTTAGGAAAATCGCTTGTTGCGCGGATTTATTGCCCAAACCTGCAGGTGTTCCCTACAACAGTGAAGACAATCTCTTTGTCATAAACATGTTCAAAATAAAAGCAAACTGAAATATTACAGCCTACAACGTCTCATTAAATATAATAAGTGTATCGTCGTTCCGTGAGTAGCTACAATTAATCAGAATGGCACTTTGAATGCAGAATTATCTACTCTGTCAAATAAGCTATTTATGCCTACATGTACAGATCGGCAACTCCAGCTACCAAAAGCGTGCAGAAAAGATAACCGTCCCAATGGTCGTTGCAGTCATTTGTGAATATCATTGGGAATATTACACGACATGGCAGAACAAACACTTATACTTCATCACCCGCACACTTTTGCCGACGACTAGACGACTGAATCTTGTCCAAACAGTGAATCACATGATAACACCTGGAGTGGTTTGCAATCCGGGCGTACATGAGTTTATAAACTAACATTAACATTATCGATTTCAAAGAATGCTATTGTAGTTCTTAAACTAATAAATCTGACAAAGTCAAATTGTCCGAGAACTTACTCTGTTTGTTTATAAACTGCTTCAAACTGATTTAAAAATCGTTTATGCCCAAAGCAAAAATCTGTATATTTGGAGCCATAGCCAGTATGAACCCACCAACCAGAAAAGATAGGCTTTTATCATCCTTTTATTTTTCTGGTATGACGAAACACATCGAAAGGCTTTGTGTTCATTATGATTTTTTTCTAACAAAACATTCTACACTAGTTTATTTGTAGACGCAAAAGCGCCCGTGGCAAGTGTTGTTTTTAAATATAAACGGTTCATTAATAATTCATGCATTTAAAAAAAATCAAAATTTTCAATGTCTGTTGTCTGTGATTTTTTCATCAAATGCTGTGTCTGGTTATCTAAGGTTGTCACTGGTTTTGTTTTCTGCATCTGATAGTTAAAAAGAATTGATGTGTCAAATCTTTTATTTTTTGTGAGAATTTCCCCGCGTGCTGCGTCTGGTTGGCTAGTCACCGGACAGACAAACAGGGCTATTATATATATTATTCTTATACGTAGGGAAGGGGACTTGTTCAATGAATCGCCCTTCACGGTGTTTAATTAAATAATGTTAAGAAAGAACAGGACATATATAAGGTGATTAAGTCGCTTTTTTTGCAGAAAAAGGTTATCTTTAATTTTCCAATGACATCAATTGAATCTTCTAGTATTGGCAGCACATTATCGACTTGCAAAGCCCGAAAACAATAAAAAAAAATCACGGCAATGCTTAATAGTATGATGTATGATATTTGCCTTATCACTAAGATAGACTTACCCCGTCAAAGCTTCGGCAGGCGCGTCTAGGAATCCAGTCCCCTCGCCTTTCTCTTGATTCGCGCGTACGGTCCTATGGCGGGATCGGTGACGAAGTCGTACAGCACTCTACTCCACGAATCGTGCTGAGGGATAGTATCGTAAAACTCTGGCGCGATTCGTTTCACTTCCGGCAGATACCGACCTGGAACGGCCGGGAAGTCGTGATGCTCGTTGTGGTAACCCACGTTGAACGTAATCCAGTTCAGTGGTCCATAATAGGAATAGGTTTCGAATCCCTTGGCAAACATGTAGTGCTCGGAAATGAAGTGTCCCGCAACCGGATGTAGACCCATAGCCATCAGCGAACCCACCACCAGATACACCATCACCTTCCAACCGAAGAAGTAAACCACTATAGCGTTGAATATCAACTGTATGATAGCATTCACAATCTCCAGCTTTTGCGGTGGTTTCGGGTTGACAATCAGCGGCCGGAACATGTAGAATAGTGGCTGCATGATAACCCAAAGGAGCTTTCCTAATGTATTGCAAAAGAGTTTCGCCTCCAGCAGAGTCGGCAAATCCGTGTCGATCACTTCGTCCCCCTGATACCGATGGTGTTCCAGATGATACTTCTTGAAACTAATCGACATGGGCAGGCCGATCGGGAGATTGCAGAAAAATCCAAACAGTCGGTTTGCCATGGGCCTCGCATGTCCGAATGCTAAATTGTGAGCAATCTCATGGCAGGCCAGTGCAAGCGAATGATTTATCACTCCTCCGACGCAATATGCCAGCAGCATAATCATCTTCCACGACTGATCCTTCACCACAAACAACATTGCAAACTGAGCCAGAACCATGCCACTAGCCACCCACTTGAATCGCGGATCATATCCAAAAAGCTTTTTGATTTGTGGGTACTTTTGCAGGATTATTTTTCGTCGACTGGCGTGCGGTTCCTCGGTGTAAGTCCACTCGAAGTCCGTCCGGGACACGTGCTGACCCATTTTCGTGGTCACTTGATTCTTTTAGGAACGACTCACAGCCTTCGGGAAACCGTAAAAAGTATTAGACCACCGCGACGGATAATATTGAAGCAGCGTTCCGTTTTCAATGGTATAGAAGTGTTTTGCCTGGCAACTGTTGTACCCGACCGCTGACTAACTTTTCACCCGAAAACGGACAAATATGAATTACTAATAATTAACACAATTTCGCCGGACGGTCTGCTCACCGCTGCTGAGAGAGACCACTACCAAGGCAAGGATAGGAACTGACACTTGATAGTCGCACGATGGTTGTTGGAAAGTCGCCGGAAAAAAATACCGCTGATTGAAATAGAGAACCGAAAAACCACACCACCACGCCTAGCAAACACGCAAACAAGATAACACACTGAACTTGAAGTCACGTACCGCATGCAGCCACCAACACATTGAATAATACGGAAAACACTCGACTCTCGCTACGATCGCAAACAACGGTACCGAACGTATTTGTTTACAACTACAACCGTTATGTTGGTGTGAAGCTGAGAGTGTAAAGCACCGTAAAATCGCAGAATGAAAGATGAAAATGAATGAACAAACAGCTTCAACATCAGAGCCTTCAGATTCGATGTAAACAAAACAAAATAATATAAAAGCTCCAGCATGCGCGCAGGGGCGAATCGAGGAAATAAAATTTAATAGCGTATAAAAAAATATACTATAGCAGTGTTTTGAAAAATAATTTTTTGCAATTCCTGATCATAATACCTACCTGGTTTGCAGTTCGCGTTTGAGTGATAAAACGGCCTACTTTTCCATGCAATGACATGGGTGCTTTAATGAACATTATGCAACTCAAATGGGTTGCATAAAATCCATTAAAGCACTCATTTGGGTGCTATAATGGAAAACCAGCATTAAAACAATAGTTACATGACAACATTCAGCTAAATTGGCTTGGGTGAGTGTTCAAATAGTGTATTCTTTGTGTCACGTAATTTGCAACTAGTTGCACAAACTACTATTATAATATTATGTTATACTATTTTATGGATACTTGAAAGTATCCTGGAAAATGACGGTTTCTAAATTTCGTCATTTTTATTTACATACGGCCAGGCCAACTAGATACTGAGTGACTTCAGATCTCTTCAGATTTAGTAAACCCTGTTCCGTAAAGGTGCTTGGAACTGAATGTGAACCAAAAGTGAACCAATTGGTTCGGTTAGGAACAAATTTAGTGCCTGCCTAGAATGTGCACGGTTGAACTCATCTACCCAAAATGAAGTTCAAACAACTCAAAATTAAGTTCAATTCACTAAATTTGGACCGTTGGTGGGGGAAGCCAATTTTGAGTTGGATGGCCCAACTTGAATTTGAGTAGTCTCCGTTTGATCCCGTGTGAAAAAGAACCTAATTTTTAAGTTGTTTCCACCTAATGTTAAGTTTAAGCGAAGAATAAAGGATCACGATTGGAAGCTTGAAACATGGAACTGTAAGTCGCTAGGCATCGCAGCTTGAGACAGGATAATCTACGATAAATTACATCCCCGCAACTTCGACGTCGCAGCGCTGCAGGAAATCTGCTGGACAGGACAGAAAGTGTGGAAAAGCGGGCATTGAGCGGCTACCTTCTACCAAAGCTGTGGCACAACAAACGAGCTGGGAACCGGCTTCATAATTTTGGACAAGGTGCGCCAACGCGTGCCAATCAACGCAAGGATGTGCAAGATGAGGATAAAACTTGGGATAAAAGGCTGTTTCTTTAACTATAGCATCATCAACGTGCACTGCCCACACGAAGGGAGACCTGACGACGAGAAATAAGCGTTCTATGCACAGCTGGAGCAGACACACGATGGATCCCCACTGAGGGACGTCAAAATCATCATCGGTGACATGAAGGTTCAGGAAAGAACGGAGGAAATGTATAGCCCGGTCATCGGAATGTATAGTCTGCATATACCGTATCGAACGAGAACGGCCAATGATGCATACACTTGCATCCTCCCGCGGAATGGTAGTCCGAAGCATCTTCTTCCCCCGCAAGAATATCCACAAGGCAACATGGAAATCACCTAATCTAGAAATGGAAAACCAAATCGACCATGTTCTATTCGACGATAATTTTTTCTTCGACATCACTAACGAACGTGCTTACCGCAGTGCGAATATTAAATCCGACCACCACCTCGTTGCAGTATGTCTGCGCTCAAAGCTCTCGACGCTGTACAACACGCGCGTCGGAGTCGTCCGCCGCGGCTAAATATTGGCCGGCTACAAGACGATAGACCGCAACCGCTGCATTAGGGACGGTGCCCTGAATCAGAGAAACGACTGGTATGACGGCGAATGTGAGCAGTTAGTAAAGGAGAAGAATGCAGCAGGGGCAAGATTGCTGCAATACCTCATGAGGGCAAACGAGCGTGAGGTGATCCAAAGATGGCAGCAGCACTACGAAGAGCACCTGAATGGCGTTATGGCCGACAACGGTGGCGGTATGTTAATGAACCTGGGAGCACGCGCGCAGGGCATACGATTTTCGGCTCCGAATCTCCAGGAAAACCAGGAGGAGATCGACGGGCTGAAAAACAACAATGACCCTGAAGTTCACCAACTACTGTTTAAATACGGTGGTGAGGCACTGGCTGAAGCGCAGCCCTAGGTAATTACCAAGGTTTGGGAGGATGAGATTCTGCTGCAGGAGTGGATGGAAGGTGTCGGGACACATCTACAAAAAGGGCGATAAGCTGGGTTGTGGCAACTACCGCGCAATCACATTGCTGAACGCCGCCTACAAGTTACTCTCCCATATTTTATGCCGCCGACTTACGGCAATCGCAAGAGAGTTCGTGGACCGTACCATGCGGGATTTATGGGTGAACGCTCTACCACAGACCAGGTGTTCGCCGTACGTCAGTTATTGCAGAAATGCCGCGAATATAACGTGCCCACACATAATCTATTTATCGCCGCATATGATACAATCGATCGGGACCAGCTATGGCAGCTAATGCATGATAACGGATTTCCGGATAAACTGATGATCGGGTGATGTGCGTAGTTCGAGTTTCAGGGGAATTCTCGAGTCCCTTTGAAACGCGCAGAGGGTTACTGCAAGGTGATGGTCTTTCGTATCTGCTATTCAACATCGCTTTTGAGGGAGTAATACGAAGGGCAGGGATTGCCACGAGAGGTACGATTTTCACGAAGTCCGTCCAGTTATTTGGTTTCGCTGACGACATTGATATTACGGCACGTAATCTTGAGAGGATGGAGGAGCCTACTAAGAGGACTAGTCATCAACACGTCGAAGACGAAGTACATGATATGAAGTGGCTCAAGAGAGGACAACGTAAGCCACCCTCCACGAGTTTAAACAATTGTATCGGTGGTGACGAAATCGAGGTGGTTGAAGAATTCGTGTACTTGGGCTCACTGGTGACCTCCGATAACGATACCAGCAGAGATATTCGGAGACATAATTGCAGGAAATCGTACGTACTTTGGACTCTGCAAAACGCTTCGATCGAATAGAGTTCGTTCGTATCAAACTGACTAACTACAAAACGCTTTTTAGACCGGTAGTTCTCTATGGACACGAGAGCACTGGGAGTTTTTGAAAGGAAAGTGCTGCATATCATCTATGGTGGGGTGTTTAAAATTGGTTTTCTCACGGTCTTCTTCTTCTTCTTATTGGCATTACATCCCCGCACTGGGACAGAGCCGCCTCGCAGCTTAGTGTTCATTAAGCACTTCCACAGTTATTAACTGCGAGGTTTCTAAGCCAGGTTACCATTTTTGCATTCGTATATCATGAGGCTAACACGATGATACTTTTATGCCCAGGGAAGTCGAGACAATTTCCAATCCGAAAATTGCCTAGACCGGCACCGGGAATCGAACCCAGCCACCCTCAGCATGGTCTTGCTTTGTAGCCGCGCATCTTACCGCACGGCTAAGGAGGGCCCCTACTAACTCCTGTTTTTGACGTAATTAAGATCACGTACCACGTACCGTCCGCCATATGCACCCTGTAGGAGTCACCTAGTTTCGACAAACTAGTCCGAACGCGGTAGAGAGACGAAGGTTTTGTGAAATAGATAAGAGAAAATCTGTTCCAATGTAGAATGTCCTATAAATAGCCTAAATATTAGCACAACTTTGCATAGAATAATTCGATTTTGATAAAGCTGGTACCACAGAGAAACAGACGTCTCACTTAGAACAAAATGCAATCAAAATCATCGTCACGAAAACATTGTCCCCCAATGCTAAAATCCCGGTGAGTGGCCAAGTGGCAACCAGATGGCGGTAGTGTGCAAACGTCAAACACAAGCAAAATCGATGAAAGCGCCATCGGTGGCCGATTGACCACCTACAAAAAGTTAAATAAACCGTTAAAAAGGTGTACGATGGAACATATGTTGAGTGAGACGTCTGTTTCTCTGTGCTGGTACCATCAGATGCAAAAACTCTTCTAGTTTTTTGTCCTCACTCTAAAACTCAGATCGGTTAACGGAGACCGTAGATGTTTGGAATATTTTTGAGGGTATGTTAAAAATGTACGGAAATGGCCATATATCTGCAGCCAGCATTTGTCAGCAAATGAGTTCTGGTTTCTGGGGAAATCATGAAACATGATGAAAGCAATTGTCACATAAAATGACAAGCAGAGGAAAAATGTATTTTCAACATACATTTTTCGGATTTTGTTTTCGATTTTAAAAATAGTTAGAGGCTTAAAAAAATATAGGTTCTTTGGAAAAGTTGACCTTAAATAACCCAAAGAATCGACTGAGATAATAAAACGAGATACAATTTTTGACGGGAAAGGTCAATTGCAATTTTGTTTGTTCATAAATAACATTGTTTGGGCATGTGAGAGCAGTATATCAACTAATTTACAATTTACATAGAGATCACACTAAGCTTTATTACACTAAAATTTTACTTTAAGAAAATATTTCGCTAAGGCAATAATGACTGAATTGGGGTTACCGCTCGGTAAATTTGGCATAATGGATCCATCCACGACGTACAGATTGTCCAGGTGATGTACTTTGAAGTCCACGTTCGACACAACAGCGCTCGCATCGGATTCCGGTCCCATGCGGCACGTTCCCACCGGATGATACAGCGTTAGAGTGAGCGATCTGATGTAGCACTCCCAGTAGGAATCGCTTCCGAATGGATGTTGTTCGCAGCCGGGGAAGGGCTTTGGATTAAGTTCAGCACCAAGTGCCCTCATCGACGATTGATCCAGTATTTGTTGTAGTATTTTCAGTCCCGTAATGAGCGTTTGAATATCTCTCTGATCATGT
Source organism: Armigeres subalbatus (assembly GCF_024139115.2). Classification (NCBI taxonomy): domain Eukaryota; kingdom Metazoa; phylum Arthropoda; class Insecta; order Diptera; family Culicidae; genus Armigeres; species Armigeres subalbatus. The sequence goes on along the minus strand of NW_026942982.1, from coordinate 146,792 downwards.
AGATAGTTTGGTTGAATTACTGGGCTTGATTGGGGATCAGCATCACGTAGTTTAATGAATCCTTTGCTGTTGGGATGTAATAAAATCGGTAGAATCGTCACAGACTGTATATCTTGATCGACCAAAGGTAGGAAATATTGATTCCATACATCTTGACGAAGATTAATTAAGTCACGCAAATGATGTCCCGCATCAATCGTTATTCCCACAGGGAGAACCATAAATCCCAGTGTATGAGTGAAGTTAGATCCTAAATTGACGAATCCTAGACATTCACATCCACCGAAACCGATTGATGAATTGCGTCCGTCGGCAAATAAATACCTTCCAATATTTAGAGGATTGAGTAAATTCCAAGCTCGAAAAGGAAGTCGTTTTGACAGCAATACCAAATCCATACCAGTAGTTATGTGATCCTGCAGATTCTCTCCAACTTTCGCTTCAATAATTGGCTTTATACCAATTTGTTTTAGATGTTCTTTTGGCCCAACACCGCTTTGTAGTAAAATTTTCGCGCTACCTATTGTACCAGCAGTCAAAATTATTCCTTTTGTGGCCATCAATTGGACACGACGTCCGGATTTACTAAGGACAACTCCAACAGCTCTTCTACCTTCGAAGATTATGTTGTTCACCAGAGCGTTAAAGACAGTTTCGTGACCCACGTTGGGCTGCTCGAGATACTTATGATTTGTTGTCCATCGCCTTCCATTGCTCACACTCACATTCGGTTTGTAGAAAAGATCTTTTTCCAAACTGGCCTCTCCAGCTGCCTTGATGAACGCCTTGCCCAAATCTGTTTCGAATCCCACCTCTTCCACATTTGTCATATCATCGAACCCTCTCATGAAAGTTTTCAATTCAGAATCGTCAGAGAACCATCCTTTGAAATCCGCCTTTTCCGCCCTATAATGAATCATATTGTTGAACATATACGTTCCTCCGGATACCTTACCCATGGGCCAGTAGCTTCGCCGGTTATTCAAACCTCCGCAAGCATCGTCCTGTGGTTCCGTTTGGTATCGCCAGTCATAATTCGTTCCCTGGAGCAAGGGTTGCAACAAAGGAACGTCCATTAATCCAGAACGCATGGAACCGGCCTCCAGAAGTAGCACATCGTCTGAGGGGATACCGGACGCGATGATTGAACCAGCTGTACCAGATCCAACGATGATGTACTCATAGCTTGTCCGGGATGGGAATCGGTTTGAATGGTACCACTCGTAGAAATGGTAGGATCCGTTCAGTATCGCGCACAAAAGGGCGGTACCAACGAGGTAGAAGATGTAGGTGCACCATACGGATAGTTTGACGAATAACATGATTGTGTTCCGTGAAAATGATTACCCACGCGTAATCCTTTGCGAATAATGGCCGGCGTATAGCGCGACCCCAGCGCGACTGCAACTCGATTCGATGTTTTATGAATGAATTTCATTTTACAATTTTGTTTTGAGGGTCTGTCTCAATTGGATAATTAAACTGAAATTAAACTAAAAAGTGACATTTCAATAATTATCAAATAACCCTGCTCGCAGAGCAAGATTACTTTTGACAGATATCGAATCATTTTCCATCGATGTCCTATTGGAATTGCTGGGTAGCACCAGCCATTCTTATAACGGGGTGATTTTTTAATTTTCGAACTGTCACTTTTAAGTTTAATTCTCCAAATGAGACAGATCCTCAGGATCTGGTTTTCTGCACTTGGGGAAGAAAGCTTTTTTCGTCGAGATAATCGCCCAATATTAAAAAGCTTCGAGCTGCCAGTTTGACGTATGCGTTTTTTGCTTTGCCCGTCCCGTTGGCTCCGTTTTGCCGGTTTGGTTTGTTATTTATTTTTCGTGGGAGTGATTAATCAACTTTTTCTGCGCTTCTTGGCTGGACAAGGACAAAGAGCCGGCTAAAATATCTTTTCCTTGGTATGCCATTACTCATCGCTAAGTAAATTAAATTATAGCACGAAGAAATTCAATTAAAGGTAGCGTAGAAGTGTTGCTTTGCAGTTCGTATTTTTTGGTCAAAGTTTTGTGCAATCGTACCCAAAATGGCCACTTGGTTGCCTTTGGAATCGAACCCGGATGTACGTATTATCATTTTTTGTACTATTTATTTGAATGTTAAAATAAAATCATCTTTTGCAAGGTACTGAACAAATATCTGGAAAAACTCGGAGTTTCACCGCTGTGGAATATCGTCGATATCTACGGTACGGATGAAGATCTATTGGCTTTCGTGCCACAGCCGTTGAAATCGTTAATTTTCCTGTTCCCTTGTTCGGAAGTGGTAAGTTTCATTTGTATTCCTATCTAATTAGTTTAGAACCAGATAGGTATTTTGTTTTAATTTAAAATTTGATTTGTAGTAGGTAACTTTTTTTTTTCTTTAGTGGAATAACATTACCAAATTAGTGTAATGCTATTTTAAAATTAATTGGTCACGGTTATGCAAAATCGCACCAAGCGCCAAAAAAACTCAGCTTTCGTTTAGCAGATTTAATTGATCACAAATCGTGTCGAATATCTTTCAATCCTCTATACTGCCCATGATCGCATATTTGTAACACTCGCATTTTTGTTCATTTTGTAAAAAAAACTGTGAATCGTTCAGAAAGCTCAATTTACTGCATCTAATCCCACAACAGTAAAATAGGCTTTACTATCTTGCTTATCTGTGGTAAGCTGAAAATGATTGAGTTTGTGGGGAGGATTGACAAACGATTTACAAAATCAACCAAAATGCAAATGTTACATTTATGCGATCATGGGCAGTATAACTGAGGATACCTCAACAAATGTATGTACGAAAAAAAAATCCGTTTTTTTTTGTAAAAATGTCACAAGTCAGTCAAAAAGCCTCTTGCCGCAGTATGGTAGAACGCCGACCAATTGTATTGTGAGTATTTAGGGTAAGACAGGGCAAGATAAGCAGCATATAGGCGAGCCTTAATCCAAACCTATATTTTATTCTGTTATATGGCAGCGCTTCTCAATTATTCTCTCGGGAGGTTTCCTTTTCAAATTGTTGGTTGATACCGCACAAGTTTTATTTTCAAGAAAGAGAAAGAAAGTTTCTCTATGTGTTTTGGAGAATCCTTCTTAAAGTTCTACATTAGTGTGTAACACTACCATTCTAACAACGAAATAAGCTTCAGTGAGTAAAACTAGGGATGGGCTAAAAACAAACTGTAAAATTAAAACTAATTGCAAACATTTTTAGAATCCTTAAAAAAGGTAAAATAAATTACCGAAACCGTCGGATGCAGAAGTAAACTTGTTTTTGCTGCTTTACAAGACTGCAACGGCCGAAAACGACTTGATTTTCAATTAAGTTCTGAAGAATTTTTCTGCTAGCTCTGTAGCAATTCCCCTGGGAGTTCTGGCAGTTCCTTCGGGCGTTTTGGATAGTTCCACTGGGAGTTCTCAACAATCCTGGAACTATTAAAGAGTTTCTTCTGGAGTTCTGAAGTATTGTACTGGGGAATCCTTCTTGGAGCTCTAGAGGGTTCTGTAGAGTTCCTTTGAGAGCTCTGAGGAATCTTTCTGAGAGTTCTAAAAAATCCTTCTGGGAGTTCTAAAGAATCCTTCTGCCAGTTCTGGAGAATTTTTCTGGGAGTGTTGGAGAATCCTTCTGGGAGTTCTGAAGAATTTTCCTTGGCGCCATGGAAAGTTCCTTAGGAAGTTCTGGAGAATCCTTTTGTAAGTTTTTGAGAGTTTCTCTGAGAGTGCTGGAAAATCCTTCTGGAAGTTCTAAAGAGTTTCTCTGGGAGTTCTGGAAAATTCTTATGGAAATTCTCAACAATCCTTCTGGAAGTTCTGAAGAGTGTCTTTGGAAGTTTTGATCGATTGCGCTATGCAAGAGCCCGTTGAACTCCACATGCCCCTTTGCAATCGAAACTGGACCGCGACTGTAGTCGCACTCATGCCTATTGAGAGGACTGTCCTGACTATGAATCATTGCATCATGACGTCACAAGACCATTTTTTTACCCGTGTTCAAATGGGGAGTGAAGGACGAATGAAAACGTTGAGCATAGAGGTTGACAGCTAGAGCCGTGATGAGGGAAGTCGAACAGTAGATACCGATAGCTCATTATTATAGAAGACATTGCCAATTATAAATAGGAAAGCAGATGAATTCGTAAAACGATCCCTTCATTATTTATTTTGTATTTTCCAGTGCTGAGTAGAAGCTAGTCAAATATTACTGATGATTTTTCTCTAGCCCAAACTGAATTATAAACACTATCTGATTATGTCAGAGGCGTCGCGTGATCAATTCTTCAACCTGTGCACTATTTTAATATTTCGAGAAAAACACATAAAAGGGACCTGAAATAATAAACAAATAATTTTCCAGCGTGTTTCTCAATATGTTTGCTTATTTTGTTGCATCTAACTAGTTCTTAGTATAGATAGTAGAATCTATAGATGAGCGAAAGCATGGCTGAGTCGATTTTTTTGACCGTGCAAGCGCGCATATGACGTCACAGCCCTTAACATTTCCATTGATATCGTGACGTCATGCTCGTTTGGAGACACGTTTGACAGTTCGTTTGGAGACAGAGGATTTATCTTCGCTAATCTATATATTCCACTATCTATAGTTCTTAGCTACTTCATACTTTCTGAATTAACTCAAACTTAACTAAGCTTCAAAGTGATTTAAGTAAAATTAAAAATTACTATCATCAGCCACTATTCCAATGTGGCAAATAAGCAATATATCTATTCGGAAATTATTGAACTGGCACTTTCAATTCTAATTTGAGTTATTCGTAAAATGAGACGAAGTTTTAAATACGGAAAAGGAATATGCCATATCAGAAAAATAAAGTCTGTACAATAAAGAGAACAATGAAATTCCCTTACTCGTCTCAATTAATAATTATTTTATTTACAATTTATATCTTTGATCAATATTCTGGACTGGACAGATGTCGAGAAGTTTTCCGTCCATCAGCATGGAAATTTGCTCATAAAAAATTTCATAAATTCGTGTGGACAATTGACATTTGACTTACCCCCTCCCTAACTAAATATATTGGATTTCACGAAAAAAAAAACCTTTAAAAATAAATATCTTCAAACATGTTGACCCGTTTCATATTCGCAAATTCTGCGACAATATAGATTTTCATCAGAAGATGAAAATGTCTGTTTACAATATGTTAATATTGTCGGTTACTTCAATGTCTAATATAATAGGCGTATTTGTAAACAGGTTTTATTACGCTTATTAGCAGATGACAATTTCTGTTTAAATTGAGCTAATGTCGCGTTAGTATTATCGGACAGTACATTGTCGTCAGGATTAGTGGATGTATTATAAAAAAAAATATCAAAAGCGCTTTTACTTCGCGTTGTTTATATAAGCGGAACTTTCGTCATGGAACGCTTTGAGGAAACAGAAATGCTCGCGATTTACTCTTCTCTTTAGATTTTGTTCCGATCGCGCTCTCTTCACCGAATCGCGCATGCGCTGTTTGAAACGGTTCTCGATAGGCACCAAACCGTGCACTGCCTGCGAAGAACGCTTTGACTATTTATACATCGCCGATTGCGGTTAGAGCAGATGATCCACACATACAAAAATAATGCGTGTATGATGCATGACAAAACGTTCTCGGCTGAAAGTTCCGTGTTGATACAACATGTGGTGTCGGTGGGTCGGTTCGGTATCGTAGAGAAAAATATAACGCGTCCCCATCGCAGCATTTGGTTGCCTCACATCACGCCGCCTATAAAAAAAACATGCATATTTTCCGTTTATGTATCTAATACATAGTCAAATTTGCATGAAACATCTTTCAAATGCACATAATTTAAATACAGACAAGAAATCTATCTAGAGTTTGAATGTTGGGGATAAAATTGCAACATGTGCAGTGCACAGGTTGCACATGCGGACGCGACGCCTCTGGATTATGTACTAATGTACTTAAATATAGACGTCAGTCGATCCAAAAAGAGTATTCAAACAGGAAAACCTAGTTGAGTGGTAGCGTACACTACAGAATTTTGTACATAATTGCAAATGTTGGAAGATCATGTGTGCATTCTCAATCGGGGTCAGTTGGGGGCAAGACAAGTTGTATACAAAGAACTGCCGGATTTTTACGGAGATCCCGAAGACGGGCCGTTGTTCATTTCCTTGTACAACTCATCTACGCAGATGTGCGTATTTTCTAATGAAGAAAAGATGCTGCGTTTACGAAAATGTCTTAGAGAAAAGGCCCTGGAAGCTGTACGGTGCAGACTACTCCACCCATCGATCGTGACTAGTGTGATTTCTACTCTTAGAATGTTATACGGCAGGCCAGAAGCAATAGTGCAGGCGTCCATCAGGAAGATAAAGTCGCTGTCATCGCCCCAGGTGGAGAAATTGGAAACAGTGGTTAATTTTGAACTGACGGTTGAGAATTTGGTAACAACGATTGAAGCATGCGGAGTGGAAGATTTTGTGTATAAGGCGTCATTAAAAATTAAATTGGAAAATCGTATACCTCCTGGATTAAAGCTGGATTTGGCGAAACATTCCAGAAACAACCAAGCGCCCGACTTACTTGATTTTAGCGGTTGGCTTTATTCGATTGCTGAGGATGCCAGCGCAGTCATGCAGACTACAGCTAAAGTTTCGGGGAGCCGCGGAGTTAGACACGATGATTCCCTTAACTTTTCGTCTGTGCTCTGGGGTCAATATGACCCCAGGCCACTTTGAAACGCTGCACATAGGAGTACGCAGTATAAAAGCGTGGCCAAAACTATGCCAATCATTTTGTCGGTTGTAAATGCATCATATTAACAGTAAAGCGTATTTTATTGCTTTTGTGCTCTTTGTATTACACTAGTAGTGAAGTATGACCACCGGCGGCGTCAGTTGTTATTATTAGGTAAAGCACCACTTGGCGTAAGAACGCTGCTTTTAGGAACTGCAGCGTGCTTGCGACGAGTGGTGTCCTCCTCTGACTCTGTCAATGAGTATGGTTTTTATGTTAATTTTAATTCTTTAATTATTACTTGCTAAGATTGCTGAAAATGTGCTTCGTTTGTTCACTTCAACTATATCAATTTGTCATAGGATAATGTTAATGTTTTCGGGGGCAGCAGGGACTTTGTCCAAGGGCTTGACGATCCCTCACCAGGCCATCTGCGAGTTGTGGCGCATGCATAGGATGTGGTGGGGTTTGACAGTGGGCCCTGTTAAACCTCTATAAAAAGCTGCATGTATCCGCAAGTAGGCTCCGCCAAAGCGACCGTGTGCCGCTCAAAGCGCACAAGCCCAAGTACTGGTGTTAGGTGGGACGCTAAACAGCCCTGACACGACGGCCCTCCGGCGAGACAGGAGGTTTGCGCAGGCCCAATAAGCCGCCTGGAAAACCAATAATTACGAACAATATAAGAGATAATGCGACTCGATATAATCGGCAAAGACCTAGGCGACGAATAAAGGATCACGATTGGAAGCTTGGAACATGGAACTGCAAGTCGCTAGGTTTCGCAGGTTGCGACAGGATGATCTACGATGAATTACATCCTCGCAACTTCGACGTCGTGGCGCTGCAGGAGATTTGCTGGACAGGACAGAAGTTGTGGAAAAGCGGGCATCGGGCGGCTACCTTCTACCAAAGCTGTGGCACCACCAACGAGCTGGGAACCGGCTTCATAGTGCTGGGAAAGATGCGCCAACGCGTGATTGGGTGGCAGCCAATCAACGCAAGGATGTGCAAGCTGAGGATTAAAGGCCGTTTCTTCAACTATAGCATCATCAACGTGCACTGCCCACACGAAGGGAGACCCGACGACGAGAAAGAAGCGTTCTACGCACAGCTGGAGCAGACATACGATGGATGCCCACTGCGGGACGTCAAAATCGTCATCGGTGACATGAACGCGCAGGTAGGAAGGGAGGAAATGTATAGACCGGTCATCGGACCGGATAGTCTGCACACCGTATCGAATGCATAAACTTCGCAGCCTCCCGCGGAATGGTAGTCCGAAGCACCTTCTTTCCCCGCAAGGCCACATGGAGATCACCTAACCAAGAAACGGAAAACCAAATCGACCACGTTCTAATCGACGGTAAATTCTTCTCCGACATCACGAACGTCCGCACTTACCGCAGTGCGAATATTGAATCCGACCACTACCTCGTTGCAGTTTGCCTGCGCTCAAAACTCTCGACGGTGTACAACACGCGTCGAAGTCGGACGCCGCGGCTTAATATTGGGCGGCTACAAGACGGTAGACTAGCCCAAGAATACGCGCAGCAGCTGGAAGTGGCACTCCCAACGGAAGAGCAGCTAGGCGCAGCGTCTCTTGAAGATGGCTGGAGAGATATTCGATCCGCCATTGGTAGCACCGCAACCGCTGCACTTGGCACGGTGCCCCGGATCAGAGAAACGACTGGTATGACGGCGAATGTGAGCATTTAGTAGAAGAGAAGAATGCAGCATGGGCGAGATTGCTGCAACACCGCACGAGAGCGAACGAGGCACGATATAAACAGGCGCGGAACAGACAAAACTCGATTTTCCGGAGGAAAAGCGTCAGCAGGAAGATCGAGACCGTGAAGAGACGGAGCAACTGTACTGCACTAATAACACACGAAAGTTCTATGAGAAGTTGAACCGTTCACGTAAGGGCCACGTGCCACAGCCCGATATGTGTAAGGACATAAACGGGAACCTTCTTACGAACGAGCGTGAGGTGATCCAAAGGTGGCAGCAGCACTACGAAGAGCACCTGAATGGCGATGTGGCAGACGAAGATGGCGGTATGGTGATGGACCTAGGGAACGCGCGCAGGACATAATTCTACCGGCCCCGGATCTCCAGGAAATCCAGGAGGAGATTGGTCGGCTGAAGAACAACAAAGCCCCTGGGGTTGACCAACTACCAGGAGAGCTATTTAAACACGGTGGTGAGGCACTGGCTAGAGCGCTGCACTGGGTCATTACCAAGATTTGGGAGGAGGAAGTTTTGCCGCAGGAGTGGATGGAAGGTGTCGTGTATCCCATCTACAAAAGGGCGATAAGCTGGATTGTAGCAACTACCGCGCAATCACATTGCTGAACGCCGCCTACAAGGTACTCTCCCAAATTTTATGCCGTCGACTAGCACCAATTGCAAGGGAGTTCGTGGGGCAGTACCAGGCGGGTTTTATGGGCGAACGCTCCACCACGGACCAGGTGTTCGCCATTCGCCAAGTACTGCAGAAGTGCCGCGAATACAACGTGCCCACACATCATCTATTCATCGACTTCAAAGCCGCATATGATACAATCGATCGGGACCAGCTATGGCAGCTAATGCACGAAAACGGATTTCCGGATAAACTGGCACGGTTGATCAAAGCGACGATGGATCGGGTGATGTGCGTAGTTCGAGTTTCAGGGGCATTCTCGAGTCCCTTCGAAACCCGCAGAGGGTTACGGCAAGGTGATGGTCTTTCGTGTCTGCCATTCAACATCGCTTTGGAAGGGGTAATACGAAGAGCAGGGATTAACACGAGTGGTACAATTTTCAATAAGTCCGTCCAGCTATTTGGTTTCGCCGACGACATAGATATTATGGCACGTAACTTTGAGAAGATGGAGGAAGCCTACATCAGACTGAAGAGGGAAGCTAAGCGGATCAGACTAGTCATCAACACGTCGAAGACGAAGTACATGATAGGAAGAGGTTCAAGAGAAGACAATGTGAGCCACCCACCGTGAGTTGGCATCGGTGGTGATGAAATCGAGGTGGTAGAAGAATTTGTGTACTTGGGCTCACTGGTGACTGCCGAAAATGATACCAGCAGAGAAATTCGGAGGCGTATAGTGGCTGGAAATCGTGCATACTTTGGACTCCGCAAGACGATCGAATAGAGTTCGCCGCCGTACCAAACTGACCATCTACAAAACGCTCATTAGACCGGTAGTCCTCTACAGACACGAGACCTGGACGATGCTCGTGGAGGACCAACGCGCACTCGGAGTGTTCGAAAGGAAAGTGCTGCGTACCATCTATGGTGGGGTGCAGATGGCGGACGGTACATGGAGGAGGCGAATGAACCACGAGTTGCATCAGCTGTTGGGAGAACCATCCATCGTTCACACCGCGAAAATCGGACGACTGCGGTGGGCCGGGCACGTAGCCAGAATGTCGGACAATAACCCGGTGAAAATGGTTCTCGACAACGATCCGACGGGCACAAGAAGACGAGGTGCGCAGCGGGCAAGGTGGATCGATCAGGTGGAAGATGACTTGCGGACCCTCCGTAGACTGCGTGGCTGGCGACGTGTTGCCATGGACCGAGCCGAATGGGGAGAAGACTCTTACATACCGCACAGGCCACTTCGGTCTTAGTCTGAATAAATAAATAATAATAGGATAATGTTAAAGTCTCTGGATAATGTATTGATATTACAATCAATGGAGCAGATCAGATAAATTCTGATAAGAAAATTATTTTGAGCTTTTTAGTGGAATGTCTTCACTTGTCATAAGACGAGTTAATACAATCCCATTGAATTCCACCGAGTCAAGTCGAGTCAAGTACGAGACACTGAAGACGGCCTTACATTTGAGGTCGAAATACGTATCTGTCAAGATACAATTAAGTGGTGGAATTCAATGGGATTGTATTAACTCGTCTTATGACAAGTGCAGATAAATTCGTTGCATTTCAACCGCTTTATTTCTTAACAACCTTTTACATCCGAAAAATTCGTATGCTTTTCATCAGAGTCCAGCTCTTCTTTGAAATCAAACCATTTTATGAGCTTTGTCGCTTAAAATCATTAATATTTATTTTTTTCGCCGAGCTTCTCTTAGAAAACTTCACTATATTCAATTAAAAACAACTCACGATTGCGTGAGGATGCGTGAAATGTTTTTCGGTGAGCTTATTGAGGAAACTTCAATCTTTCCAACGCTGACAATTTTGTTGCTTGATCGGGCTTGGAACCTAATCAAAAGTTTAATTTTGTAAAACATATTATTGTAAAAAAGGTAAAAAAGCTAGCAATTAATATCGTCATTATGGATCACCTAAAAACAATTTCAGATCGAATCATGCTTGGAAACGATTTTACATACCCTCATTATTGATACCTATATTGATTTTCATCTTAAAAATCAATAAAACCCAGAAAAACACGATAAAACATGAACATTTTTTCATTGACAATTGCGATAAAACTAGCATGTAAATTATGGTGAAGTTTTGGCAGCCAGCATTGCTCACAAGTAATCAATATTGATCCAAAAATCCCAGGGCAAGTTAGTATTACTATTTGAGAGTACAAAAACGAAAAATAATATGGAGATATCTAAAAATATTGTTTTTGACTTTTGGCCAGGATTTGGGGTGAGATACTCCTTAGTGCGCTGCCAGTTTTTTAGTTTTCAACCGATTCTCCTAATTTTTGGTAGTTTGGTAAAACTCGCCGAGATCTGTCACTTAGGCGCAAATTCGCTCCAAAAATCTTGAAAAAGAGAACTGCAGTATTCTTTTATTAAAGAACTTACGTTGTCTGTGCTCTGGGGTCATTTTGACCCCAAATTGGAATCGTTATAACTTTTTTACTGTTTGGCTAATTTTGGATTTTTTGGGCAGTTTCGAGAGATAATTTATTCATCTTTCAGGACGTTATCTTAGAACCCTACCCATTTTGAGCTGCAGCTTTTCAAAAAGATTATGCAGGCAGGCGTGTGCTTTGACATGAGGCATTGATTAGTTTAGAACTTGTCCGCTAGGTGGTGGCATATATGAAATCATTAATTTAGACTAACTCAAGATATTCCGATATATGGAATTTCCTCATTGCAAATATTCCTATCGCACAAATTTGAAATTTGTAAAAATTATGTCTTTGGCATAGTTCATCTGGTGAGAATGGACTGTCTTGTGACGAAAAAAATAAATTAGGAATTTTACAATTAGGCGGCGCTAGTGTACAACATATGTGAAATATTGCTCTAACTTGAGATCATTCGTACATTTTTGTTTGATTATCGGTTCTTTCAGTCTTATAAAGCAGCTAAAACGTTATTGCCTCTATTTTCCGACGTTTTGGTGTATATTCCACCTTCTTCAGGGATTTCTATAATATTAATGGAAATTAAAATTAGTTGTTAACAAATTTGATCAATCTCAGGTAACGCCCTGAAAGATGATTAAATTATCTCTCGAAACTGCCCAAAAAATCCAAAATTGGCCAAACAATAAAAAAGTTAAAGCAATTTCATTTTGGGGTCAATATGACCCCAGAGCACAGACAACGTAAGTTTTTTCGAGCATAGACATAAGGTCAATATACATTCTTATGCAGAGCTAAGACGATCTCGACCAGAGAAGGTGCAAGCTAATCCAGGACCAATAGCAACACCAAAAGAAGAATGCATTACATGCAAAGGTAGCTGCGGCGCAGTGGCTAAGTACAAAAGGTTTGCTGAGTTAACTCTAGATACAAAATGGGCTTGCCTACGGGAGCCAAAGTTATGCCGTAAGTGTCTGCGAAAGCACAACGGCTCCTGTAGACAGCAGGAAAAATAGAAAATACATCGCAAAGAGTCGAGATAGAAATATCAGCCGTAGTAAATTCCTTCAAGTCACACAGAATGTCTAACGTACGTACGATTCAGGACCTGCAAATAAGACCCCAAACATTAATGTACTCGAAATTGATGGATCGGTTCCGCCATCTTAGCGGGCTCCCGGTAGAATCCTACTGCAACGCTTGCCCTAGGATCTTGCTAGGTCTTGAACATGCATCGCTTGGCCATGCGTATGACGGCGTTCGTCTTCCTTCAGACGTAAGTGAATAGCGATGGATTCAAACGAATATGTAGTAACAATAGCCAGAAGCAGTCCTATATATCATCTAGGTCCATTCCTCGATGAAAACGGTGTACTTCGTGTTCATGGCAGAACAAAAGCTTGCACGTTTGTACATCCGGATGCAAAGAATCCAATTATATTCCCACGGAATCATTCCATCTCTCAACTTATTATATCTCATTATCATACCAAGTACCATCATCAAAACCATAGCACAGTTGTTAATGAGTTGCGACAACGATACAGTATTTCTCGTCTAAAAACAACCTACAATAAAGTTCGCCAATTCTATCAGCACTGCATGAACGATCGTGCACGTCCCCAATCACCAGCTATGGGCGACCTTCCTTTTACCTCGCGTGGCTGCATATGCTCGTCCGTTTACTACTTTGGACCAATCGCGATCACCCTTGGACCCCGTCTCGAAAAACTTTGGGTACTTCTTGCCACCTGCTTAACCACTCGCGCCATCCACGTGCAAATCGTTCACACTATGACTACTGATTCATGTATAAAGTCACTAAGACACATCATGGCTAGAAGGGGTTTACCAGCTGTCATATACAGCGACAGAGGTACGAATTTTCAGGGAACAAGCTACTTGGAACTTCATTCCCCCTGCTTCCCCTCACATATAGGGGCGTGGGAGCATCTCGTACGAACGGTAAAGCAAAACCTTTCAAAGCTACAATCGAACCGAACGTTATCTCATGAGGTTCTCGAAAATCTGCTTGCGGAGATCGAGAATATTACAAACTCTCCCCCGCTAACCTGTATTCCTGTTGACGACAATCAGTCATCTGTATTACTCCCAACCGTTTTCTACTTGGATCAAGTAATGGAATGAGATTCTGGGCTCCGTTTGACGATAACTCGAAGGTGCTAAAGAACTGCTGGAAGCTATCACAAACTTAAGCTAACCAATTCTGGAAACAGTGGCTCCGAGATTATCTTATCTCTTATCACTCGTAGGGCCAAATGGTTTATTAAAACGAAGCCCATAGCTGTCAATGACATTGTGATCGTCGTTGATCCAAATTCTCCGCGAAACACCTGACCCAAAGATTGTGTAATTGGGATTATGCAGGGGTCGAATGGACAGGTAAGGAGTACAACAGTGCAAACAGTCAGCGGAATCTACGAGCGGCCTACTGTGAAGCTCGTTGTGCTCGACGTGAACGTGAATGAGAATGCAGCTTCCCAAGGTTGCATTGCGAGGGGAAGTGTTCATTGCGCTACGTCAGATCCCGTTGAACTCCACATGCCCCTTTGCAATCGAAACTGAACCGTGACTACCTATAGTCGCACCCATACCTATCGAGAGGTTGACAGCTAGAGCCGTGATGAGGAGTCGTCGAACAGTAGATACCGAATGCTCATTATTATAGAAGATATTGCCAATCGTAAATAGGAAAGCAGATGAATTCGTAAAATAATACCTTAAATATTTATTTTGTATTTGCCAGTGCTAAGTAGAAGCTAGTCAGATATTGCTGATGATTTTCCTTTAGCCCAAACTGAATTATAAACACTATCTGGTTATTGTCTGATTTAATTTTCGCCATCAATGCTTATTGTTACTAATCTCGGATCGAAGTCGTGAGCTGTCCTGGTCCATGTCCGATCTATTTATTTATTTATTTCGTCAACCAACGTAGAATAGTACATATACATATACATGTTTGTTTTTGTAATGCTATAGTATGATTTAATAATAGTTTTTTTTTAGTATGGTGATATATAATTTTGATTTTGAATTTATATATTTTTTAATTATTTTGAATTTTGAATTGATAAGTGTATATTTAAAGAATTGGTTTTGAATAATCTCCACGAGCCAGCGGTTTAATGTACTTAAATATAGACGTCAGTTGATCAAAAAAGAGTATTCAAACAGGAAAACCCAGTTGAGTGGTAGCGTACACTACAGAACTTTGTAATTCTACAATAAATTAACAAAATCATCCAAACCCTTCCGGTCAACAGTTCTGAAGAATTGTTCTAGGACTACTTGAAAATCCTTGGAGTTCTGGAGAGTTCCTTTAAGTGTTCTGAAGAATCCTTCTGGAAGTTCTAAACAGTTCCTCTGGGAGTTCTGGAGAGTTTTTTTTGGGGAGTTTTGTGAGAATTTATCTGAGAGCTCTGAAGAATTGTTTTAGGACAGCGGTTCTCAACCTTTTTCTTGAGAGGTACCCCTTGGAACTTTTGCATTAATTGAGGTACCCCCTCTCGAAATTAGGCTTCCAATCCCTTTGAAAGAATAATACCCAGCCCTTTGAAGGGAAGCTCCTTTAAGCTTTTGTATCCCTTTGAAGTAGACTTCCGCGCCTCTTCATTAGAGGCTTCTGAGGCTTCCTTTGCAGCTTAAAACGACGATTCCAAGCCTCTTGAAAGAAGGCTTCCGAACCACTTGAAACTAGACTTCTGAGCCTCTTGAAAGAAGGATTCTGAGCCTCTTGAATGGGGGCTTCCGAGCCTCTTGAAAGAAGGCTTCCGAGCCTCTCGAAAGGAGCCTTCCGAGCCTCTTGAAAAGAGGAGGCTTCTGAGCCAATTGAAAGAACGCTTCCGAGCCTCTTAGAAGCAAGATTTTGAACCTCTTGAAAGGATGCTTTTAAGTCTCTTGAAATGTGGCTTCCTACCCTCTTGAAAGGAGCCTTCCGAGCCTCTTGGAAGGAGGCTTTTGAGCCTATTGAAAGCTTCTTAGCCTGGAAGAAGGTTTTTGAGCCTCTTGAAAGGATCTTGAAAGGAAACTTCCAAACCTTCCGAGCTTTCGAACCTCTTGAAAAAAGGCTTCCGAGCCTTTTGAAAGAAGACTTCCGAGCCTTTCGGAAGAAGGCTTACGAGCCTTTTGGAAGAAGGCTTCCCAGCCTGTTAAAAGGATGTTGAAAGGAGTCTTTCGAGCCTCTTGATAGGAGCCTCTTGGAAGGAGACCTTTGAGTCTCTTGAAAGAAGGATTATAAGCCTGGAAGGAAGCTTTTGAGCCTCTTGAAAGGAGACTTCTGAGCCTCTAAAAAGGAGGCTTCTGAGCCTCTTGAAAGGAGGCTTCCGAGCCTCTTGAAAGGAGGATTTTGAGCCTCTAGAAAAGGAGGATTTTGAGCCTCTTGAAAGGCTTCCGAGCCTCTTAAAAGTAGGCTTCCGAGCCTCTTGAAAGGACAATTTAGTGCCTCTTAGAGGGAGGCTTTTGAGCCTCTTGAAAGGATGCTTTTGAGTCTCTTGAAAGAGATTTTTGAGCCTCTTGAAAGGAGGCTTCCAAGCCTCTTGAAAATAGGCTTCCGAGCCTCTTGAAAGGAGGTTTCCGAGCCTCTTGTAAGGCTTCCAAGCCTCTTGAAAGAAGGCTTCCGAGCCTCTTGAAAGGACGCTTCCGAGCCTCTTAGAAGGAGGCTTTTGAGCCTCTTGAAATGAGGCTTCCGACCCTCTTGAAAGGAGCCTTCCGAGCCTCTTGGAAGGAGGATTCTGAGCATAGAAGGAGGTTTTTGAGCCTTTTGAAAGAAGACTTCTGAGCCTCTTGAAAGTAGGCTTCTGAGCCTCTTCAAAAGAGGCTTCTGAGCCTCTTGAAAAGATATTGAAAGGAGGCTTCCGAGCCTCTTGAAAGGAGGCTTTTGAGCCTCTTGAATAGAGTCTTTTGAGCTTCTAGAAAAGAAGTCTTTTGAGCTTCTTGAAAGGGAGGCTTCCGAGCCTCTTGAAAATAGGCTTCCGAGCTTCTCGGAAAGAGGCTTTTCAGCGACTTGAAAGAAGGCTTCTGAGCCTCTTGAAAAAGGCTTCCGAGCCTCTTGAAAGGAGGCTACCGCATCTCTTGAAAGGATGTTTCCATGCCTCTTAAAAGGTGGCTTCCGAGCCTCTTAAAAGAAGACTTACGAGCCTCTTGAAAGGAGGCAACCTAATCACTTGAAAGACGGCTTCTGAAGTGCCCAGGAAGCTTCCGAGCCACTTCTAAAAAGGTCTTTAAGCTGCTTGGAAGAAGGCTTCCGAGATTCTTAGAAGGATGCTTCTAATCCTCTTGCAACGAAGCAACCGAGCATTAGTGAAAAAAATGCATTTAGTTCATTCGACGTTTTGCTCGTTCGATCTTTTGTTCCGCAGCCCTTTATACATTTCGCTGGTTGTGGAAGGCACAATTCAATTGGGATTCATTGATCGCATTGCATATTATGTACAATATAATTTTTGAAATAAAAATACACAATTATCAAAACTATATCAATGAGTTTTGATTGGAATTGTAATACGTCCGCCATTACACATTTTTGTCCGAGGTACCCCCTAGGGCCAGCGAAGGTACCCCCAGGGGTACATGTACCCCAGGTTGAGAATAGCTGTTCTAGGAGTACTGGAAAATTATTTTTAGAGTTCTGGAGAGTTCTTATGGGATTTCTGTAGGATTCCTCGGAAAGTTCTGAGGAATCCTTCTGGATGTTCTAAAAAGTTTTTCTGGAAGTTCTTTAGAATCTTTCTTGGAGTTCTGCATAATCCTTCTGGGAGTTCTTAAGATTCCTTCTGGAAGCTCTGAAAAGTTTCTCTGGGTGTTTTGGAGAATCCTTCTAGGAGTTCTGGAGAGTTTATCTGGAAGTTCTGGACAATTTCTCTGGGAGTTCTGGAGATTCTTTCTAAAAGTTCTTGAGAGTTTTGTAGAATCCTTCTTGAGTTCTGGAGGGTTCCTCTCAGAATTCCGATCAATATTTCTGGGAGTTCCAAGGAATAATTTTGGAAGTTCTGTATAATATTTTTGGGATTCTTGGCATGTTGTCCTAAGAGTTTTGGTGTTTCTGGAGATTTGCCCTGGTTTGATAATTCTTTCTTGGAGTTCTTGTTCCTTCTGGAAGCTCTGGAGTGCTTGTTTTGGTATTTGGTTTGATTTGATTTATTGGACTATATGCTGTAAGCCCGTTACCCTACTTATACATTATACACATAATTATTGTCACATATACAATTGTCCTCTTAAAAATAATCTTAATCTATCACGAATTACACCCGATACTGTTTTTACACAAATTTTTTTTACTCGGCTGTGTAAAAAAAATCCAATACAAAATTTTTGCAAAGTTGCTCCATTTTGCATGATTCGTCGAGAAATCATAAAACTTTTTTTACACGGATTTCCAAATTTTGAACTGATTTTTTTATACGGAACGCATCCCCCGTGTAAAAACAGAATCGGGTGTACTTCTGTTGTCATGTTTGTAGAAATTACATCTTGTAGTCTGTTAAATTCATTCATAAACCTGCTGGTAGGCTCGTGCTGCGTGTAGTTCCTTGATCTAAATGGAGGATCGAAGACCCTCCGACGACGAACAGTAACCGGGCTAGTGTTGAAGTTGAGCCGGTTATAGAGATATGGACTACTAATTCGCCCTCTCAAGATGTTACAGAAAAAGGCGATGTCAGCAATCTTGTGTCTGCTACTGATGGTGTAGAGGTCAAATAACGAGCAGAGATTCTCATACACCGGTAACTCTTCTCTCCATCCAAGGTTTCTCACAGCAAATCTGAATATGTACTTCATATTGTGGCCGGCCCACCACACTCGCAAAATCCAGTTTAGTCCTAACGAGGCTAACATAAATTTTGGAGACTACTCCGGTACTCCTAAGAGTTCTGGAGAATCTTTCTATGAATTCTGGAGAGTTCCTCCGGATGTTCTGAGAATCCTTCATATTCTGGGCAGTACCTCAGTGAGTTCTGGGTAATTCCCCTGAGAATTCAGAAGCATCCTTCTACGGGTTCTGGAGATTTCTTTCTAAAATTCTAACGAAATTTGGTGGGAGATTTGGCGAATCCTTCTATGATTCCCGGAAAGTTGCTCTGAAAGTTTGTAACCTGCACACTTCCAACGGCCTCGCGAGGGCATCAATGTAGCCCCTATGTACCCTTAAGTAATTGAAGCAGAAATCAATCTTACCATGTGAAATACACTACACGTACAACACACAACAACAGAACACGAATAAAGTCCAAATATCGATGAGAACAACGTTGAGAGAGTCCACATCCAACAGAAAAAGGGACTATGAAAAGATTACGAGCTGAAATGCTGCCCAACATACGAACCAATTGGCGCAACCTACCATAAGATACCATAAATCGACATCAGTAACCCTCTGCACACGATCATCTCACAGCATCCAAAGATCTCTCGCTCCATATCAATCGCTGCTCTTATCACATCCCCAAAAGATAAGAGAGTATAATCAACTCACCATCAAAGCCGAGACGAAGGCACCGACCAAGCTAATGTGGAGCTAGTTGTCGGTTAACTGCTAAGCAGGCAGCACACGTGATTCGCAATAAATTGCAATCAGCTCAGCTCAGCTTCACTGCACCGAAGTAATCCGTTGTGTTACCTACGGCAGGCCTATCTTTTCACCGCCAACACCAATCGCCTGGCGGAATGTGGCGCAAAGCGGCAGCTGTGGATGGCCGGCAGATTGCTGGTGCAGTTCATCGGTCTGCCCGGGCAGGCACTACGTTCCATCGTCGCCGGGGGATACACTTTCAACACTGACACACACACAAATTAACACTTTTCTCTAGGTTTTCTCTCTCATTTTTTTCATACATTTCTCTAGGTTTAAGCTGAAATAGAACGTAAGTAATTAATATACACCTCTTTTAATTTGCATGTGAATTTTATGCTTTAAGTATATTAAGAGCGGCTCCGAGTACTCTTCGCCATTGGTCCCACTTGTTCGAACCATCTATTTGTTTCAGGCTGATTGTGTTAAGTGGGTCATGAGGACCAGTGCCATCTTGATCGCTTTTCTTAACTTTTTGTCCTCCGTCTCATGCGGCCTCCCCTCCAAAGGGGGTGGTGACAAGTTCTTGAGAGTTCTTCTGAGAGCGCTTCATAATTCCTCAGAGCTCTCAAAAGGATTTTCCAGAGCTTACAGAAGAATTCTTCATAACTGAGATGGATTTTCTAGATCTCAGAGGGGATTCCTTCAGAATTCCCAAAAGAATTTTCCAGAAATTCCAGAGGAACTCTCTCTTTGAGAAATTCACTCTTCTGTACTCCCAGAAGTATTTTGCAATACTCTCAGAGGAATTATCTAGAACATCAAAAAGAATTTTCTAAAACTCCCATTAAAGTTCTCCAGAAGTCTAAGAGGAACTCTCCAGGACTCCCAGAAGAATTCTCCACACATCCCAGAGGAATTCTCCAAAATTCCCAGAAGGATTCTCCTGAACTATCAGTACCATCCTCTAGAACTAGTAGAAAGATTCTCCAGAACTCTCTAAAGGATTTTCAAGTACTCCGAGAAGAATTTTCCAGAAATCCCAGGAAAAATCTTCAGAACTCTCCCAAACAATTGTCTAGAAATCCCAGAGGAATTCTCCAGACTTTCAAAAGATCTCTGCAGAACTCCTAAAAGGATTTCCAAGAGCTTCCAGAGGATTTCTCCAAAACTCCCAGAAAGGTTCTTCAGAACTCCCAGAGTAAAATTACAGAACTCTTTTTTTATGTCTTTATTATAGAGACTTTCAGCCCAAGACTACAGAACTCTCAAAAAGATTCATTAGAACTCCACATAAAAGTAATGTTCTCAAAACCTTATAAAACATATTAGTGAATAGAAAATAAACTTTAGATTTGCAATTTTATTAGTGTACAATAAAATAGATCGATCTTAAATATCTGGTCGTTAATGTAGGCATAGAATACGTACTTTTGACTTAAGAATATTCTAAGACATTTCCGAGACCTTAGTTTTAATTCCACTTTGAACTGTGTCTTGCAATGTAGTTGAACGTTATTCATGGTTATTCTCTAGCTAGTAACTTACAGTTCCAAAATTTAGTAGAATTAATTTCCTTTTAAAATTATGATCCTTAGAGTTACAATTTAGAATTCAAATATTTTATAAGCAATTTTTAGCAATTTTGCAAATCATCCGCTTGGCACACCACGATGTTGCATTCGACAAACTGCTGTATCTAATTCTCTCCTTGGCCGATAGGTTTTATGACAGC
Organism: Armigeres subalbatus; assembly: GCF_024139115.2. NCBI lineage: Eukaryota > Metazoa > Arthropoda > Insecta > Diptera > Culicidae > Armigeres > Armigeres subalbatus. Next base: position 125,997 of record NW_026942982.1, on the reverse strand, counting down.
TTGGATAACGTCTCAGTTTGATCGGCCTGATACGGATCCATTTGTATAGTAGGTAGTGCTTCCAGTCGCTACAGCAAAGATGGGTGTGGCCAGAAGAAGAAATCCTCATGGTTTTGTTTTTAGTCTTAAAGAGTGGAATCAAGGATCCTCTCCTTCTTGATTTCTTTCAACATTGCAGATATGGATTTCAAAAGAAAAACATAAATATCATTAGAAATTGTTCAATGTACCAACTATACTATAGAGAGCGAAATCTGTTAAAAGTTTCATGTAACAATTCATTCGACATAATGTCATTCTCAATTTCCAAAATTATATTTTTTTCTGCAGAATGAAGAATTTCGTGCCAAAGAGGATGCCGAGCTAAAGGCCAAGAACATCGAATATCCCGCAGGTCTTTTCTACATGCGTCAGTATGTACACAATGCCTGTGGAACGATTGCCTTGGTTCATGCCGTGCTAAACAACCCGGACATCGAACTGGAGGAAGGCAGCGTGATCAAAAAGTATATGGATGCGGCCAAAGATAAGTCACCGGAGGAGCGCGGAAAATTGCTTGAGAATGATGGCGGTTTTACCGAAACACACGAGATCATTGCCAACGAAGGGCAAACGCCTGCGCCGGATATCAACGAGAAAGTCTATCACCACTTCATCGCATTTGTCCATCATGACGGAAAGCTGTACGAGTTGGACGGAAGGAAGAATTTCCCGGTCCCGCATGGGGCAACATCAGCGGAAACTCTGCTGAAGGATGCCATTGCTGTCTGCAAAGACTACATTGCCCGTGATCCAGAGGAAGTTAGATACACCATGCTGGGATTGGCCCCAACACAGTAAACACGGGAAGCAGAGGAGCGCCCTCTCTCAACGAGGCCATTTATAATATTACCAGAAGTCTGCGCTTAGCTTGTATGGAATTGTAAAGCTATCAATCAAACGAAACGGATCTCCAGAAAGACTGGAAAAAGGTAAATGCTTTAGAACTGCTGGTTATAGGAAAGCGGTAAACTATCTTTGAACAATATTTGTTGCTTTTGTAAGTCAACGTTTCGAGGGTTGAACCCCGCTTTTTGATGTGAAAACTGCTCTGATGAATAAATTTTGACATAACATTGCAAAAGTGTTAGCTTTATCAGTAGAGAACAACCTATTAGTTTGAAAAATCTCAAAACATCCGCAAGGGAAGATCCATAAAGTACGTCACGCAAAAATTAACGATTTTCGACTCCCCCTCCCCCCTTCGTCACACTTTTTTGTATTGAATCTCTAAAATTTTTGTATGAGTCGTCACGCTGCTCGTAACCCCCCCTCCCCCCTAGGAGCGTGACGTACTTTGTGGACGGCCCCCAAGTCTAAAAATATTCAAATATGAGAAAAAACAAATTTCTTCGGTTTTTTTTTTATTAAGATAATTTTTAATTTTAAACTACTTCACCACCTCAAAAAAGTGTATGATTACCTGTCTACTTTTATACTGCCGGCGGAAGCATAATTATCCCATATTAAATTGGAACCCATATCAATATGAGACAGTTATGCTTGTAGCAACAGCCATAACTGCTCCCGCCTTAGTGTAACACGCATCATAAATAATTGCCAACATTATGGCTTTTCCGAACGCTGTATAGCTAATCTTCAGCCAACCTTATATGGTCAATGATCAACTAGGGCTTGTCCCCCGTCGAATGCAACTTGTTGCGAGGAAATCGGGTAAGAGTTACTATATGAAAAGTTTGCTAATGCTTTTGGGTTCCATGTGTACACACACACATACGCACGGACAGACAAACATTTTTTTAGTTCGAAAAGCTGAGTCGATTGGGTTATAACATCATGGGTTTCATAGCCTTCTATGAAACGATCGATTTTTGAGTGGAATGATAGTCTTTCGGTTGTTGTACGAGAAAAGCAAAAAAACAATGCTCGGGTACTTATTCAAAATCCACGGTTGAATCTTTGTTTACAAAATCACATACGTCCTTTTGAATAAGTACCCGAGAATGATTGATTTTAAGATTCCTGCAAATTGCCATTACTGACAATTATCGAATATAATATGCTTTCTTTCGATTGCGGATGGTGCTAATACTTTGTTGATTTAATAAATATTTTATTAACATAAATAATAATGTACAAATATTCTAAAAACATCACTTAATCCAATTTTATTGATTATTGTTCCATGGCATCCAGTCACACTGAAAAAAAAACGGAGAAAAATAAAAAAATAGAAACTCACAATGCATTAAATCTGGAAGATGCAACAATGATATACAAATATAAAATGTTTCCATTTTATGATTTTGGTATACTGTTACACCGTGATATCGTATATTGGCATAATAAGCTAGGCTAAGCATTTTTTTTCCGGGACTAGATTTACATATGTAAGGGAGACTGGGGAGACTTGATCCCCTTTTCTGATTTCCTATGTATCACAGCCAAAAATAAATAAACATAAAGATGAGTGACGTTTTGCGCTCGCACACTAATGTGCAATTCGGCACATGTAAATACGTGTTTGTTTTCCTTCTGCTCATAACCTCAAAATTGATCGGGTCATCACAATGATAGCAAAGGAGTCAAAAAAATATTGAAGATATTAGCGTCAAGAAATTAGATCGTAGTAGTCCTTATTATTAACGTCATGTCATTCAGCTGAAATAAATTTTCATTCCTTTATGAACCACAGTACATACAAGTTGTTCTTTCTACGGCTCTCAGATAATTAACCAACAGGTTATGGGTCCAGCCTAGAATTTTATGAACACAGAAGGAAGACGTATGCGATATATCGAAATAATTGAAAAATGAATATTCCAAACGGCGGAGGTGACGCAGTTGCTCCTGCTCCAAGTCGAAGCCATAACTCATTAAATTTGCCGTCCATTCAGCTGCTCCAAGGTCGCGAAAATTGGTCTACCTGGAGGTTTGCTGTGCAGACATTTTTGGAGTTGGAAGACTTGTGGGAAGCAGTAAAACCTGCACAGAACCCCGATGGAACGTTTGCGGCAGTAGATGCATCGAAAAACAGAAGAGCTCGAGGCAAGATTATATTGTTACTGGACCCGGTGAATTATGTCCATGTTAAGGATGTTACGACCGCCCGGGAGACCTGGTCGCGATTAGAAGCAGCATTCGAGGACTCTGGTTTAACAAGAAAAGTTGGACTGCTGAGGAAGCTCATCTCAACGTCTCTTGCATCTTGTGAGTCGATGGAGGTCTACGTGAACAGTATCATTGCAACGGCTCATCAGTTACATGGTATTGGTTTCGATATTAGCGATGAATGGATCGGTACGTTGCTCCTTGCCCGAAGACTATCGTCCAATGATAATGGCAATCGAAAATTCCGGTTTGAAGCTGATGTTATCAAAACCAAACTGCTCCAAGAAATCAGTATACCAAGTGGATCTGCATTCGCTGGGAAGAAACAAAACTGGAAACAAAGGCAAGATACGAATTCGAAAACAAGAAGCAACGGTCCAAAATGCAGAAACTGTCAAAAGTTCATCGCGAAGAATTGCACAATTAAATTACCAAAAAATGAACACGGAAATGCATGGTGTACTGTATTGTCAGCCATGAGTGAAGACGATCAGAATTGGTACTTCGATTCCGGTGCTTCAAATCATTTTACAAAAACGGAAGTATTACTGGAAAATTCAATCAAGTGTGGTGGAAAAGTCATCGCAGCAAATAAAGGTGCTATGTCCGTCATTGCAAAGGGATCTATCAAGATTTACCCTGAGTGCTACCCGGATGAAAAACCCATCGAAATGCATCAAGTCCAGGTAATACCGGAGCTATCCGTTAATTTGATATCTGTAAACCAAATAGTGAAGCGTGGAAATACTGTTACATTCAACGAGCATGGTGTGAAAGTTGTCAACCAAACAGGAAAACTTATTGCTACAGGCACAAGAATTAACGATCTTTTCAAGTTGGATGAACTGACATTATGCAAAGCACTAAAATGCTCTACGGAGAATCTGTATCTATGGCATAGAAGAATGGGACATCTCAATATCAAGAGTCTGAACCGTTTAACAAACGGAATGGTCAGCGGTATCCAAGGTATTGACACAAATGCAACAAGTGATGTAAAATGCAAAATCTGTGCAATGGGAAAACAAACACGTTTACCGGCAACATAAATACTGGAACTAGTACATTCAGATATCTGCGGACCAATGGAGGCAGAATTGGGTTCACAGATGATAAAACTCGCAGAATTTTCATCTATTTTCTGTCAGAGAAGTCTGGTGAACATGTATTCAAGGCTTTTGAAAGTTTTCGAAGCATGGCAGAGAAGCAAACTGGCAAGAAGCTAAAAATTCTACGTACGGACAACGGTAAAGAATTTATGAACAAGCAATTAGAAGATCATCTGTGTCGTATGGGCATTCGTCATCAAACTTCGGCGGATTATACTCCAGAGCAAAACGGAATGGCGGAAAGAGGTAACCGAACTATCGTTGAACGGGCAAGATGTATGCTATTTGAAGCCAATCTTCCCAAAATGTTCTGGGCCGAAGCAACTGCAACAGCTGTATATTTTGATCAATCGATTGCCAACTAGAGGACATCAAATGACCCCTGAAGAAGCTTGGACTGGTAGGATGCCAGATTTAGCTCACGTTCGTGTTTTCGGATCACCTGCGATGGTACACATACCAAAGCGGAAGAAATGGGATACCGTGGATAATCAAATTTCGGACACACTCAAACTTCGGACGCTTCAATTTGTATGGGAAATTCTCTGAAATATTTCATCGAAATGTTTCATCAAGCTGGATCGGAAGGACTAATAGTTTTGGCTTGTTTTAGTATAGTTAAATTTTAATGAGACATGTTAAAACAACGCGACGAAATGATTAAAAGACAGTCTGAGCTGTACAGTGAGAATTGTTTTCAATTATTCTTGCCGGTACCGTGTAATCAGGTGTCCGAAGTTTGAATCTTTGTGTCCGAAATATGAATCCAACCCCGCTGGTGTCCGAGGTTTGAATCAAACAGAAGCCGGACATTTTCATAAATTGCATACATTCTTCGCAATATCTTGCACATATTTAATACATAGTTCAAAGATGAATACTATACTTAGTGATTGCAATGTTGATTTAAACGGTGTGATTTAAAATGTGCGTGAACAGGATGATTGTATATCAGAAAGTGCTTAAGCGTCCGAAGTTTGAGTTTGCACGGTACAAAAGCTTTCGAATGCATACTCACTGGATTCCAAGAAGATACGAAAGCTTATCGTTTATGGGACCCAAAATCAAGAAAGCTGATCAAGTCTCGTAATGTAATTTTTCTGAGCGAACAATCAAATATGACGATTCAGGTAAAGCCAACTTCTATAGAAAATTCGAGAAAAACTAGTCTGGTCTTGGATGAAGTAGCGTCGTTTGAAATGGAAGTTCCGAAAGATGCTCCAATAGAAACTGCAGAAGCTGAAATCATCAATGATACAATTATGACAAGCGACGAAAGTGATGTAGAATTAGCTGATCAAATTGAAGTGATTCAAACATCTAGGAGGCATCCAGTCACACACGTTCCAGAATCGGGAATGTTGAGACGAAGTGGTAGAGAAAGCTATCTTCCGAACAAGTTGCGGGATTTTTTCTTTCCTAGCCATGGATTGCCGTCCAATCGTTTTCTAGATTGCGATGATGTTACTGGCAATGCAGCGGAGAACTCAACGACGACCTCGACAACAGTGATGGATAGTCAACATCAAATATCGCAAGGATTAGTTACCAGGAACAATTCCTCTAGCAATGGAGATCCTGATACAGTGACAAAAGCTCTTGAAAGTTCCAAGTCAGAATTATGGAAGGCTGCTATGGATGATGAATATATCTCTTTAGTTAAAAATGGAACCTGGGATCTGGAACCTGGGACCATCGCAGGTGATCCGAAAACACGAACGTGAGCTAAATCTGGCATCCTACCACTCCAAGCTTCTTCAGGGGTCATTTGACTTCCACCAGACAGGAAAGCAATAGATTGCAAATGGTTATTCAAGTCGAAACGAGATGTGAACGGCAATGTTGTACGTCACAAGCCCAGGTTGGTGGCGCAAGGATTTACACAGAAATTTGGCGTGGATTTCGATGAAGTATTTGCTCCTGTAGCTAAACAAGTAACGTTGCGAACATTCCTCACTATAGCAAGTCGATATCAAATGGTTGTCAAGCATGTAGATGTGAAAACCACGTACCTTAATGGTATACTCGATGAAACAATATACATGAAGCAACCGGAAATGTACCAAACAGGAGGAGCCAATATTGTTTGTCGTCTGAAGAAAAGTATTTATGGACTCAAGCAATCAGCCCGTGTGTGGAACCAAAGAATAGACAATGTATTCAAGTCAATGAATTTCATGCCATCCGAGGCTGATCCTTGCTGTATGTAAAAAAGGAGGGTAAACGATTTAGTTATATCCTTATCTACGTAGACGACATCATCTGAAGAAGAATTTGAGAAAACATTTAAAATATTGCAGCAACATTTTTCATGACTAATCTCGGTGATATCATGCATTTTCTTGTAATTGAAATTGTAACTACCAATGACGCCCATGCGTCTGTGGCATGGACGTCCTCACGTCCCGAGCCAGCTCACCTCTTTTAATCTCTCAGGGTCGGCACAACGTGCTGGGGAAAACTCACCTGTTTCACTTTCTGTTCTCAACCTGGAAAAACTTTCTTTCAGCGCACGCAATAAACTATAAAAAAATTAGATTATGCAACAAACCCAGCAAATAAACTAAAATATATTCAGTAAGCAATTGCTTATTTTTGATCAATTTCACGATTTATTTAAGAAAAACTGTAGACTCACTCACTGCTTAACGAATCCTGGATTTCTTGCTGTCCTGGTCCTCGCGAGGCACCGAACTCGTTCAGCTGGCTGCTTTCCTTAGAACTACTCGAGCGCTTCACCCTCGTCAGGGCTGCAATCTTTCCGATCACGGAACGTGGTTTTCTGGTCGTTTGGTGACGTACGACCTGATCGTATGGTAACGGACGATCTTTGCGACTCCGCTATGAGCGAAATCACTTTCGGCAGCACTAGTCACTGTAGTCTTTATTGAAAGGAATTAAATCTAACTCGCGGATCACGACACCTTGCCTAGCCGGTTCTATAACGGATTCTCACTCGTGCCGATTTACGCTTCTAACCGGGAGGCGACCTTTCAATCACTTTCTGGTCTCACGTTGGCGATAAGGAGAACCAGTATGCCACTAAGTGGCCACTAAAAGCACTTATTACACTCTTAGCGTCCTCGCGAGTTAGATTGGGAGTTGGAACTCCAAAAAGATTTTCTAAAACAGGTGATAATTTCACCGATGGTATTCTATTTCACAGGTTCAATTCACTAGCAAAGAACTCAACCACTTTAAATTATAAGACTTGTGCTGTCGATTTCAAGAATCCAAAAGAGACCCGATTTTGGGGGGTTGGATCCTTATATAGGCGATAGGTAACAGCTTTCGATATATCGCAGGTTAACAGATTTTCCTATCCCATTCCACCCATTACATCCCATGGTGTGGCACGTGATTCGGTGGCTTACACATACCTTCGCGCCTCTCCGTTGATTAGATGTGCTGGTAATGTCGAGCAGTGGAGCCAGTTGCCTTCGTAATGGTGTTCGAAATGCCCTATTGGCGGCAGATAATCTAGTACTTCCTTCAAAATTTGAATTAGGGTTATGGATGCTTTTAGCAAAAATTTAATTAAGTTATATAATTCAAATAAAGTTTTTGCGTAACATTTACATTTACATGAAACATTTCATTGGCAAAACTCTCACCAAAATTAAGTTCAAACAGTTGGAACACGCTTCAAGTGTTACAATGTTCCCCTCTTCAAATAAAAATTCACATATTGGTAGATATGGGAATTTTTTAATCATGGGAATTGATTATTGATTGCAATATATAGTCCTTTGTCCTTTGGGTAGTAGGTCCGGAGCATTTATTTAGGGTTCTATTGTTAACGAGTTGTTTTTTTGATACTCCCCTTTTTTTTAAACCATTGAGGTTAACGATTCAGTTACCGATTTTAATCATTCTTTACCTTCAAGAAAACATCTCTCTCGTAATGGGAATTTTATCCATACTCCCTCAACTTGTGAGGAAAAACATAGCTTTGGTGGGCTTCCGTAGTTCTGGTTTTAATTAACTCATTCATACTATCATTCACCTAACTCTCAAGCGGGATCCCTCAATATTATTTCATTCACATTCATTCAGTCAATTTTCACACACACACCCTTCAACCTAACTTACTACTAGCTGTACAGTAAATTTAAGCTATTTACAAAACCTATACCTATCATCCTATTCTAATGGTATTAAATACCGTAGACGTAACTGTCTACCGGCCAAACCTAATCATTTGTCTAATTAAGTATGCTTTGGGTTTAGTTTAAGCCTGACTAGATAAGTGCCTTGGTATTCGGGGTCATATACTTTCATTGTCCGAGGACTCAGTATCTATTTAGAAGGTTATACCTTGTACTGACCATCAGCGGCTGTTAGCCTCCGGTCTCCAGCGAAATGCGAAGAACACTTTCTATTCTGCCTAAACCAGCCTGAATTTATTTAAAGAGAAATCTATATCTGTGCTAAATTAGATCGTAGACACATGCTTGAGATGTGAGCCGATTTCAAATTTCGAAAACACTACTCGATTCGATGGCGACTGTCAAATACTATCAACAGTAAGTTATCGCAGCATCGCAAAACTTTTCATCAGGATGGAAAATCGTGAAAATATCTATTGTTTGAAGCTAGATTATCACGGTTTTCGAACATATGTAATTACCTTTTTTTCTATCGTTTTAGCTAATTTGGTGACGTACTAGAAAAGCTATACAGAACCAATGTTTCAGACGTCGGCAGTGTTTACCAATGATAACGAAGTATCAGTGTTTACTTACGATCAACTGTCTGGAGATAATCTTATCGAACTGAAAAAAAAAACGTTACTTTTAGTCTACGTACACGCTCTGGATTTAAGAATACAATGTTTATGCTGGTTTCATGTGACTTGCATGCCAAATCCCTAATGATTTCCCAAAGGAATCCTCAATCTCATATGACGATGAGCCCAGTTTAGACCTTACTCGTCCTGGCAGATACATAGCGCCATACTTTGCATTGTAGTTATGCACCGCGCTAGACTGTTTCATGTTGCGATAATAAATTTGTTGACCTATTTCGAAACTCTTAGCATGCTGACGATGTCTAAGATTGTAACGGTGTTTTCCAACTTCGTGAGCTTGTTTCAGATTTTTCTCTACAACTTCGTAGATTTTATCGAAAAGTTGTTTTTGTGATTCAGATCGATCTTGAACAGTTTGGTCGTGTTCTGAAGGGAGATCCTTGTGATCTGATCCTTTCACGAATAGCTCATGACCGTGAGTAATAAAAAAGGGGGTCAATTTGGTAACGGAATGAACCGAAGAATTCAATATCGTTTCTATTTCCGATAATTTGGAATCCCATTGTCTTTGGTCTTCTCTTACATAAGTCCTTATGGCAGCGTTCACGGTTCGATTGACCCGTTCTACTGGGTTTGCTTGGCAATGATACTTAGCATTTAGCCAGTGTCGTATGTGAAAACGCTCTAAAAGATTTGAATTCCTTTGACAGGAAGCATGAGGCGTTATCAGTTATGATAACTTCAGGAGTTGAGTTCCTAAAGAACCATTGATCACGAACAATGGCACATAAAGATGCGCTGTCGATCTTACGTACGGGGTTCAGCATAATCCATTTGCTATATAGATCAAGCACCACAAGTATATGCTGATGGCCTTTCTTGCTGCGAGGCAAGGGACCAATGAAGTCCATTGCAATTATTTGCCATGGGTGTTTAGTGATCCGTTGATCACCCATAAAGGGACAACAGGCACTGAAGATCCTTTGACTTCTTTGCATGTTGTGCAGTCCTTAATGAAATCGCGCACTTCAGCGGCTAATTTTGGCCAATAGTAGCGCTGCTTTATTCGGTCAATTGTCTTGTCTGTTCCAAGATGCATTGACCCGTCGTGATTTTCGCGGATAATTTCCTCTCTATCTGTCACCGGTGGTACTAACTTCCATTCATACCGATGATCGTAGGGTAAATTCGGAGTCGAAACAAATTTATAAAGTTTTCCGTTTTCGACTCGGAAATCTACAAAGTCGTCGGGGTTTTCTTTGACGTCCTTTATGGTTTTGTCGTACCAAGACGAAGATGATCGGGTTGTCACTATCGCAACGGCCCTGGATAGGGCGTCGGGTACTATGTTATCCCGTCCCTTCCGATGTATTATGCTCATGTTGTACTGCTGCAGGGTTAAACACCATCTGCTACAACGCGATGCGGTTTTCCACTTTGTGGTCATTATGTGTGATAACGCGGACGAGTCGGTGATTAAGGTAAAGTGGGCTCCTTCCACATACCCGCGGAATGCCTCAATAGCCAACAATGCCGCTAGGGTTTCCTTTTCACACGCATGGTAATTGCGTTGTGGGGTCGTTAATTTGTGTGAAAATAGGCGATGACCCTTTCAGAGCCATATTGCTCCTGCGTAAGTATACCGGGCCACAGCTACATCGCTGGCGTCGGTTTGGATGCAGAATTCTCTAGTAAAATCAGGACACATGAGAATGGGAGCGGTGATTAGCTTTTCTTTAATATCACTAAAAGCTTCTTCGGCCCTCTCATTCCATCCTAAAACTTTACTCTTGGTTTTAAGCAGATCTGTCAGTGGAGCTGTTACACCACTGAAGTCTTGTATAAACCTCCGGTAATAGTTACACATGCCCAGAAATCTGCGTAACTTTGTTACCGTTGTCGGGCGCTCATAATCTATCACGGCTCTGACCTTCTCAGGGTTCGGTTTTAAGCCTTGGATAGATAGTAAATAACCCAAAAATGGAAGTTCTTCGACTCCAAATTTGGACTTATCTAGATTGATTGCTAAGTTAGCGGCTCGTAACCGACGTGCTACCTCCTTAAGTAGTTTGACATGTTCTTCGAACGTTTCACTTACGATGACTATGTCATCTAAATATACAAAAACGCGAGGTTCCAGTTCACCGTGTCCTAAGACTTGGTCCATCAGACGGGACAAGGTCGCCGGACTGTTGACCAAGCCAAAGGGTAGACGGGTGAACTGGAACATACCTTTGCTTTGTACACTAAATGCTGTGTACCGGCGGGAGGATGCTTCGAGGGAATTTGTAAGAAAGCTTCTGAGAGGTCTATGGTGCTCAAGTACTTGGCTTTCGGTAATTGGCCTAAATTCTACCGGGGTGTGGTAGAGGATACGCGTCCCTCACGGTGCGCTCATTAATTTTCCGCGCATCGAGGCATAATCGGACTTTTCCGGTTGGTTTTATCACCGGGACGACATTTAGCGACCAATCAGAATGACATCTTTCAATTATTCCCACTCGAAGCATCCTGTCCAGCTCTTCCGTTACCTTTTCTTGGACTTTAGGAGAGATGGTGTAAGGATATTGACGAATGGCTGGTTTGCCTTTCCACCCTTCTTGGATATCTATCCGGTGGGTAATAAGGAGTGGAGGATATTTCACTCGGAACAGCAATTTTGAAAAGTTTCCTAACGCTTTCCAATTGTTCCAATTCAGGTTTAGTTAACGATGTTTTGAGTTCTTCAGGGTTCGGGTTCTTTTCTTCTTCTACTAAAGCACATCGCTTTATGGATGGAGAAATTTTGAATTTTCTCCAAAAATCCATGCCTAAGAGGCAATCTAGAATCAGATTCTCGATCACCATGGTGGAAATTATTCTAAGCTGATTATCGAATGTAATCGGAATGTACAGTTTACCAAGTACTTTCAACTTTGTGCCACTAGCTGATCTTATGTCCAATGGATCAATCAAAGGATGTAATTTGGGTTTATTCAATTTATGATAAATTCTATCACTGATTAAAGTTAAATTACTGCCTGAGTCAAGTAATCCCTTTACTATATTCCCATAGAGTTTAACTTTAGCGTACGGTCTATTGTCGTTTGGCATTGAATTCAAAATTACTTGTACATCTGGATCCGCTTTAGAGTACATTTCCTCTAAAGTAGGTTCCCAAAATTCGAACGGAGTAACAGAGTTTTGAAAACTATTTACGCGGAGGACGTCGACGACCGGCGACTTTTGGTCGTCTGAAATCCGTTTTTTAAGCAATAAGGACAGTTCTGGGTGTCAAACCCTTTAAAGCCGCACATCCTGCAAAACAATCCTTTACTCGACCGACATTGATCGACGGTGTGATTTGTAAATCGGCAATAAATGCATTGATCCATTTGAGGAGGTTTGTGTGCTGCCACCAAACTATCTAAAGAACGGATATTATTATGATTTCCTTCCTGTGGGTTCTCTTTTCCTACTTGAGGTTTGGTAGGCAAGTCAGTGGAAGGTGGTTTCTTCTGATTTGGCAATGATTTAGTTTGTTCCTTCATTGATTTGTTCGGAAATTTTTCAAACGTCTTTGATTTTGATTATTGTTAGACCATTTTATTTCATTTGGTCGAGGGTTCTGAGATTTAACTTCCTGTTTGATCGTGTGGATTTCGTTTACGATGTTGGCCGATTTTTCCGAGCCAAACATTTTATTATAGAGGGAAAAATTTGAGGCATCAATCAGACGACCAGCTTCAACTAATTGCTGTAGCGTCGTAGTTGGCTTCCATAGAAGGTATTTCTTGTAGTCTCCACGCATATTGCGCTTCACTACATCCAACTTCTCGGCATCATTCATTTGTACCGTCATTGACCTAAACAGTTTCTCCATGTCGTAATAGTAGTCTTGAAACGACTCGTTTCTTTGCTGACGCCGTTGATACACTTTTGATCGAACCAGAGAATTTAATTCTGGATGTACGAATGACCTTCTCAATTCCTCCACCATATGGCTCCAATCTCTTAATAAGCCTTTGGAACTCATTGACATGAACCAATTCAAAGCAGGTCCCGTAAATAAGTGGAATGCCGAGTCAAACAATTCTTGCTCTGAGATTCTCTCAGCGAGCGACAATTGTTGCACCAATACCAGAAACTCATTCAAGTTGCTGCCGTGATCGGTACCTGTGTATTTCTCCAGCTTCCACTTCGAGACAGGCAAAGATTTATGGCTGTACGACGCATTCATAGGTACGCTCGACAGATGGGAGTGAGTGGGAATATACGCTGTCTGTGGCACCAATGTGGTTGGAGCGACAGGGCTGAAAGTCGAAATAGAGGGGGTAATCGAGACTTGAGGTGTGATAGAAACTACCGGCATGGGTGCAGAGTATGGAGTTTGATGTGGCAAGTATGATATGGCTGGAAGATTTTGGTATCCAGCTAGGCTATTACAGTATGCATTTGGATACCATCCAGTTGGAAGCATGCAAGAAGCATTCATTCCTGGAAATGAGCCTGTATACGGCGTAGGATAACCATACGCTGACGATGAGTAAGGGACACCACCATAGAGATGAGGTACTGAGTAATGATTAGAAGCATTAGGAATTGAGACATTAGTGTGACGAAATGAGCTGAGTGACGGTGGTGAAGGTACACTGACTGATGGTGTCACCTTGGGAGAAGAAAGAGAATTCACCACTGTCGTGTTTAAATTTGATATTCTAGTGCTATTCGATGTTACGTGAACCGAGTGTGTAACGGATGTAGACACATTACATCTTACATTTTCTCGCGCTTGGGATGTCTGTTTGTACTTTCGTAATAAGTACAACTCATGTTCGAATGTGAGCATGGCATCACGGATATCTCTCTTCTGATCACCCGAGTTTGAAGCTGGGTCTAAGCACCCTAATCTTTGCAAACACTGAATTAAATCGTTATCGACTGGATCCAATCCCGGAACGCTTTCACTTTGGCTCGTTACAGGATTTTGAGGTGCTTTTAGTAAATCACCAACCAAAAAATCACTATCAACGCTATCTGTCCTCTGATTTTCCCTTTTCTGATAGAAGAAACGATTAAGCCATTCGATAATTTGATCGAGAAACGTTTTCAGAAAATTCTGCTTTGTCTCATCTACATAATGCATCAATCTACCAATCCTAGTGCCTAAATGTAACATTGTGGATTGGCATCGCGGTGGTGACGTTTTCGCACCATCCAAGCTATCCAGCAGAGCATTATATTTATCCACACAACACGCATAATCTATTTCTGGATCAAGTTCGTATTTGATTTCTAATTTAACAACCGATTCTCGATCCCGCTTGAGAACTTCTCTTAGATTCCCACGCTTGCGAACCATTTGCGCGCCTTCTTCGCAACTGATTCCCCTGATTCGCAACTCATAATCAAGTTCGTCTTCGTTCAGAAAATCGACTCGAAGGTCACCAAAGTGTGCCTCCAAGTCTTCTACATTCGCTATTGCACTGCTACCTACATGTGCCATCATATGATTAATTGCTGCCCAAAAGAAACCCAATAAAACTGCTAATAATGCTGCTAGAACCTAGAAACGCACCAAAGCAAACTCAAAACTGTTTCAAATCGCGACAAACAACTTCAACAATAGATGCATTCGACCCAAAAGAATGATAAGATGAGCAATCGTTTCGAACCGCGTGGTTTACCCTTTTTTAGAGAATCGTTCAACCCGCAAACAATAGATGTTTGTGCAGCTTGCTATTCAGGTAGCTAATCTTTTGCCGCTTTGCACTAGATCAAACGGACTGTCCTACCACTTAGAAAATCGCAAATACTGAAATCAAAATCAATTCAATCACGAAGAGCTATGAAAGAGGAATAGTGAGTCTCCCCCAAGCACAGTAAAATTGTGTGGTTGACCATACAATTTGATTTTTTTCCGAGGATCGCCAATTGTAACTTTTCTTTCAACTTAACCGCATCGACCGTGGCCACTATCGCAATAAATGCTGCTGCAAGCAAACTAAACGCAACGATCGAATCTATGTTTGACCTCATCGTGGTGCACTTCACCTTTCGCCTATTCTGGTTTAATGCTTTATTTTTGCAAAAGTACTCCCCAATCAACTGAAGCCGTTCTAGCCTCTAATTCGAATCAAGTTCACTATCCATTCACCACGGGCACAGTACACGATTTCAGATAATTTTTCCCAAGCACCGAGATACACCAACGTCCCACCGAAACGATCGCAGCGAAAGATCCCCCCTTCAAATAAATTTTTTAATCATGGGAATTGATTATTGATTGCAATATATAGTCCTTTGTCCTTTGGGTAGTAGGTCCGGAGCATTTATTTAGGGTTCTATTGTTAACGAGTTGTTTTTTTGATACTCCCCTTTTTTTAAACCATTTGATTGGATTTTGGGGGGTTGGATCCTTATATAGGCGATAGGTAACAGCTTTCGATATATCGCAGGTTAACAGATTTTCCTATCCCATTCCACCCATTACATCCCATGGTGTGGCACGTGATTCGGTGGCTTACACATACCTTCGCGCCTCTCCGTTGATTAGATGTGCTGGTAATGTCGAGCAGTGGAGCCAGTTGCCTTCGTAATGGTGTTCGAAATGCCCTACACGGACATTCGTAAGTACCCATTAAATGGGTATTGAATACCCATTTTTATAAAAGGTTCTGAAATGTCAAAAAATGGGCATTTTTCTGATGACATGAAATGTATATTTTTACCCCATTTTGAAATATCTCTTCTCGAATAAAATAATGGGTAAATTTGGCCCACGTTGTTAATAATTCACCGCTGTCATATGTTTTTCTCCAAAGTCCGTGCTTGAAAAAATAAAACAAGTGAGCTCACAATTATTGTATTTATTTAGAAGTCCATCATCCATATTCCAATATGGGATGCTTCCGTGGATGCTTCGAAAAAGTAAGACATCGCCAGCGGCGAAAAAAGGTAAGTTTTTCATCATTTATTCATCACTTACCCCTTTGTAAATACATAACATTTTTATCAACAGTTCTAGTTTTCTACAACTCGCAATCGGATTGCATCCTTCGGTACAAGGGATTAAGTATTTGCCAGATTTGCACCACACAGGAAGTTGGCCGCGAGGTTGGCTGTATGCGGACAGGAAAAATCAAAACCTCGATCAAAACACTCCTTTAAGGCGGCACAAAAGTTCGGTTTCATTCTACTTGCTTTTATCCGACATTGATGCGTTGCAATAAATATAATGAATCCATTGTTTCTTATTCATTATTCATAATTTTCTTAATTCCAAACCCTTCCGGGAGGAACATGAAATCTGCATTACATAACCTCAATTTAAATAGCATGAAAATGGGGCTTATTTACTCATTTCAAGAATAGAAGCCGAGAGTGAAAAGTACCCATTATTTGAAGTTTAGTTAGAGTACCCATTAATGGGTAAATCGAGTTTACCCATTAAATGAGTTATGCCGCTTTTCTTCGAAATGGGTACGAAAATACCCATTAATGGGTACTTGAATGCTTCCGTGTATTGGCGGCAGATAATCTAGTACTTCCTTCAAAATTTGAATTAGGGTTATGGATGCTTTTAGCAAAAATTTAATTAAGTTATATAATTCAAATAAAGTTTTTGCGTAACATTTACATTTACATGAAACATTTCATTGGCAAAACTCTCACCAAAATTAAGTTCAAACAGTTGGAACACGCTTCAAGTGTTACAAAATCAAAAAGATGTAAGGAAGCTGTACGTTGTGTCAACATCAATATATCCAAAAAATATTGGAGAGGTTCGACCTGAAAAATTCGAAACCTCGGATCGTAGATTACCAAACAACAATCGATTCCTTAGCTTAATTGGAGGTCTGCTGTATGTAGCTGTGAACCCCCGACGCGATGTGTCAGCAAGTGTGTCTATTCTGGCACAGAAGAGTTCCTGTCCCACACAACGTGATTGGCAAGAAGCAAAGAGGATTTTGCGGTATCTCTCCAGTACTAGTAAACATCGATTATACCTGGGATCTACTTCAGCAGGACTAGAAATGTTTGTAGATGCCGACTGGGCCAGCAACCATCGTAATGAGGTCTAATAAGCTGGGCATCAAGAAAACAAAATTGTGTGTCATTATCATCTACTGAAGCAGAGTTTGTTGCCTTGGCGGAAGGATGTCAGGAATTAATCTGTATAAAAAAGTTAATGAAAGACTTTGGTGAAGATATTTCTTGCCCGGTGCCACAACTGGTGCATGTGTTCCTATTATGGATTAATCAATTTTGAGGATTATAACAAATTTTATTGTGGTTTTCACAGCTGTTCTAAGGAGCAGGAAGTAAAACCTTTCGCTTGATATATAAAGACCACCCACATGCCTTTTACTTATTTTCTAAAAAATAGTTGTTCTTAAGTATGGCGACGATTGGACACCCACCCTACGTGATTTCCACACATACTCTCTAAGCAATATATTATTTAACTTTACTGATGTATGACAGTCCTTAAATTATTGTTGTTTTTGATACACAATCGATTTTATGGAGTGCTGTCAAAAATCGACTTTTAAAATATTCGGGAGAAATTGATCCCTCTCCAAGAACTTGCTTTGATAAAATTAGAAAGGTGCCCTCAGATTTTTTAAATATTTTTCCTTCAAAATACGCGGAATTTTCGAATTGCTGTGCGTACACATGAACGAATTTAGTTATTGAATTCGACAGCACACGCAATTCTAAAATTTAGGGAGACTTGATCGCCTTTCTATCATATCTACGCAACAAATAATTTTTCCTGCCAACCCTTCATCAAATCTGTCAAATCTACACAAAATTAAAAGCCTGAGAACAGTTTTTTTTTAATTTTTTCGGCAAATTTCTGTATGGGTGACTAATGGAGGATCAAGTGTCCTCGCACTAACTTCAAATCCAGATATCCTGAAACTTTGATGGAATGTTGACATTTTCATCAGTAAAGATCATTAAACATATTAATGGCTTTGTGCTGTTAAAAAACGAAAGCATTTGGTCATTGTTCATCCCCACACTGGGACAGAGCCGCCTCGCAATTTAGTGTTCATTAAGCACTTCCACAGTTATTGACTGCGAGGTTTCTAACCCAAGTAACCATTTTTGCATTCGTATATCATGAGGCTCCTTATGGGCCCTCCTTAGCCATGCGGTAAGACGCGCGGCTACAAAGCAAGACCATGCTGAGGGTGGCTGGGTTCGATTCCCGGTGCCGGTCTAGGCAATTTTCGGATTGGAAATCGTCTCGACTTCCCTGGGCATAAAAGTATCATCGTGCTAGCCTCATGATATACGAATGCAAGAATGGTAACCTGGCTAAGAAACCTCGCAGTTAATAACTGTGGAAGTGCTTAAGTGAACACTAAGCTGCGAGGCGACTCTGTCCCAGTGTGGGGATGTAATGCCAACAAGAAGAAGAAGATATCATGAGGCTAACGCGATAAAACCACAATAAATCTTATGCTGACATCCTTTTCCCTATCTCTCTCGAGCAACCCCCTTTCTTCTTGGTTACGTTTTGGGTGGCCCTAAAAAGGGACGTTGGCCGAGCGCGCTCAACTTCCGAAGTCGTACAGCGTGCCGTGCCATTGGAGGGATCCGTGTAGGTGACGGCGTCCCGGATAACATTTTCCAGGAACACTTTCAGCACACCGCGAGTTTCCTCGTAGATGAGCCCGGAGATACCCCTCCACGGCGAGCCAGTCGACGGATTGCGGGTTTGGTTATGTCCTGGATGTTGTCGTGCAACACCTTCCGATGGCACTTGGCCCCTCCTTTGCCGAGAATCTTGCCTTCTTCTCCACGGCCGGTGATTATGATGTTGGCGGACTGGTGGATGTGCGTGTCTGATCCAGGCTTGTAAAATGTCATCTGCGTGTCATTTGACTAATTTGTTAATAAATAAAATTCACATCATAATTTTAGATGTACTCATAACGCTTGAGTAGTGCTATATTTTTGTTCAAGGGTACATTGCTCTAAATATAACATCTAAGGCTGGAGAGTGGAAACTCTCCAAAATGTCACGTGTCATTTGACATAATGTCATTTGAATGACATTTTGCCTCCCACGCCCCAGATTACATATTTACAGCAATGTCTTGTTAGACAAAGTTGTAGGCACATTTATGCGCTATAAGTTCGTCATACATCCAGAATCAATAGCTAACTTCTGAAAAAAGTTCTGGGAAAATTATTCAAACGAATGCAAATGACATTTTACAACACTGGTCTGATCTATCGCGCGCGACGCTAGTGAAGAATTATTTTTATTGTTGGCATCAGTAGCAGTCAACTAAAATTTTTACTTTTGCTATTAGGGATTGGAATTGAGCATAATCCTTTTTTTCTACGGGTTTTCTACCAAGTTCCTGTACTTGGTCTGAGAAGCAGTATTCTACCAACATTTCCTCAGCCTCCTTTCAAGAGACTCGGAAGCCCCATTTCAAAAGGCTCGGAAGCCCGCTTTTAAGAGGCTCGTAAGCTTCCTTTCAAATAGCTCGGAAAAATCTACAAAAATCCTCAAAGTCTTATAGGAAGTTTGATGTATAACATTAATTTGCATTCAGAAAAATTTCAGGGTACTTTTTTTTTTAATATATCTCATGAGCAGACATTGAAAGCGTGAGTGAAGCGGACGAGCATTGATTTAATTCAATCATAGCATCCTACGTCAGTGGCGTAGCCACGGGGGTGGTTTTGGACATAAAACCCCCCCAGAGACAAAATTTTTAGAGGAAATTTTTTTTTTCGAAAAAAAAAGTCCAGAAACCCACCCCCCAAACTAATTTTCTGGCTACGCCAGTGAGTGATCAGCCTTGCTCAGATGGATACCGAACAACTATTATGAGCGATCGTTGCTGCGTAAACAACGAACAACAGTGCTCGCCAAGCCAATCTTGGTATTATCACAGACAAACAAACATAGGACTCGTCAAATTTCCATCGTTTACTGATTTACTGGTCAATTCAAATAATCATTAGTTGACCAATCGATCACTTGTGGCGCGCGCAACGTTTTTGCTGAAGTTTGACGTTTGTTCACTACCGCCATCTGGTTCGTGATTTGCCCAACTAACTGAAATCAACAGATGTCGTTAGTGTTTGAACGACGATGAATTTGATGGGTAAATGTTCAATGTGTTATGTCTGTTTGTCTGTGGTATTGTGTTCTGTTTTTTTCACTCTGCTTTCAAGTTGCTGGGATGGAGAAGTATCAAAGCCTTCTATGCAGTGTATTAGAGTTCCATTCTCAAAGCGTACTAAACTTTTCTAATGTCCAAAAAGATTTTTCTAACAGCGTGTGGTAACAACACTCATTGTTAGGTTACCAAATGATCTGCCTCGCTCAGTAGTCTCTCATTGGTGAGCGATGAAGATCTTTAAACTTTGAATCAACGAACGCCAAATTTCAACGATCTAGAAAACATCATTAATTAGGCCACAGTAGAGCATAAAGTTGCCATGAATTCAGTCGGTCTTCACTCATGATCTGACTTTTTTCAATACCTGCTCATGCGTTATTTATGCTTATGTTCATTTACAGCAAAAAAAAACAGGCGGTATCTCAATGAATGTAAAAGTTTAAAGATGTACCTTTCAAGAAAAACGTTGAGAACCGTTGGGGGAGATCCCCCAGTGCCGGACACATAAGCCATTTAACGAAAAACTCTCTAATTATCCGGATTATGTTTACTTGTATACCATATACACAAAATATGATCATTGATGATTCATACAAACTTTATTTGATCTGAAAGTCTCTTTAATAAAGACACAAAAAAAAAAAAAAAAAAACTTTATTTGATCACTTGAAAAACGTGTTCAAGTGATCAAATAAAGTTTGTATGAATCATCAATGATCATATTTTGTGTATGAAGATGTATTTTGATGATGAATTTTGGTGAAAATTTTCACGGTTCAGAAAAGTGTCCCCGAATACCGGACACTATTGCATCATGTTCAAATATGACCAAGGTCTTATTACATGAATAAAGACATGATTTAGAATAGTAATATTTTCCACTTGCTTCAAGTTGTAGATATTAACACGTGTTAATATAGCTTATTCGATTCTTCAGCTAAATTTCTTACATCCTACTTAAAATTCCCTCCATTTTCAATGACATCTTCAATTTTTGTTTCTGCTTATTTCTGTGGCTTTCTGATACCTCAGCAAGAAGAAACAATTGAATTGAAGTAAGTTTAACAAAACAGGTGCAAAGAATGGCTATTTGATCACATGAAAAAAACTCACTGTCCGGACCCGGGGGACAGCTACCGGACACAGAAATTAATTTTGCACCATAGATACATTACATATCTGACTAATCATGATTGCTATTTGATATATGACTAATATTGACCAAATCGACACAATCAGAATGCATTAATTTGATTTTAATATTGTTGAATTAAACCTTCTAAAATAAGGCGAAATATGAAAATTTTTGACATTTTTGTTCAATTTCGAATTTTGTACAAAGTTTACAACGTGAGGATCTGGGTGGTGGCTGGCCCCATGATTACTTCCGGTCTTTTACTATACTTAGTATAGTAATAGTCAAGCATTCGTTGTACATATGACTAATATGGGGGGTAAGCGTGATGAAATGTTATAGAATTTAAAAAGAAAACGAATGTTAAGACCAAGTGCCACTGGATGACTCCAAACGGGCCAGTATAATGTGGGGTAGTCAGGGTTTAAGGTGATTATACAATAAAGCCAGAAATCGGCCATTTGTAAACCACGTGCTTTTCCAATATTTTTTTTCAAGAGCACGAGATGTTTGAACCATAACGCCAACGGGGCTGAAATAATGGTAGATCGTTTGCTTAGTTATGCTGAATAATCATAATTTGAGTTACGGCACTGTACGAAAACTATTACGCCAGATTTGGGGTTTTAGAAATATATGTAAATAAACGTGTTGTGAATTTGAAATTCACCACGGGCTTCATTCTATAACCACCTTAACTAAATTAGCTAATAGTATAACTTATTTTGCCACGCAACAATTTCAGTATAGGTAATTTGTTTCTACGAATCAAATTCCTAGAAGTTAGGTTTTCAGCATTACTTAGCGCAAGAAAGGGTTTAAACTTAATTACTTACTTAAAAGATTAATTACTTACTAATGTTTTGCGGGCCGTCGAGTGAAAGCGGCCCAATTCTTTTATCTACTTCTTTCCAGACGACCAATGATGAAGAATTTAATTCAAGAAAATCTCATAGTTCCGGTATCAGCAGTGGTATTCATAACTAATACTACCTACAACCACCGTCAATACAGGAACTCTGTGTTCACAACGATATTACTTCAAGGACAATCCCAACATCCTCTGTGGATTGCAGATAAGTATTGCGTTTATATTTTAATTGCACTGAGCTCGTTCTAATCTGATCGGTGAATGAATTGACTTGCCACATATTTAGATACATCGTGAATAATCAATATCATTAGTAAATTTAAATATTCCCGTAGATTAGAAAAGCAAGTGCATAAATTACTATTTTATGGCAACATATCACAACGAAACGGGACCCTTCGGAGCCTTAAGTAAGATCTCGGTCCGGTTGCATCTAAGGAGATCTTAGTGCAGTGCACACCGGACGTGTTGCCCGGTAGACGTATCGCTCAGCGGTATTTAAATACAACGCAGATAGGCTATGGTCAGAGGATGCGTTGATATTTCAAGATTACAAGATTTCAAGTTTCCAACGTGAGGATCTGATATTCATTTATTTATTTATTTATTGTCGTCAATCATAATTGTAGACCTATTTACATTTGTATTCTTAACTATTCTAAATAACATTAAATAATGTTGATACTGTTTAAACTTATTGTAAAGTGTCATTAGCTTATAATACGAGAGAAGATCTGTTTCAGCTGTGTTTTGGACATCGATAAGTCAATAGTGTCACAATGTTTATTATAAGTGATCATCATTTGATTCATTGGGCCATTTTTGCATAGTTTGTTCGATGATAATTTACGGAGAATATTTGACGATGTCGTAAAGATCGTAATGGAACATAAAAATTAAGTTTTGATAATAGCTCCGTTGAGTCAATTCTGTTTGAAACAATATTGTTTATAAAAGTTACCATTGCTAAATCTCGACGCACTTTCAGTGAATGAATATTGATGAGCTTACAACGAGCTACATATGGTGGCAATGGAAATTCAGTCCACCCTAACTTTCGTAGTGCATATAATAAAAATTGTTTTTGAACTGACTCAATTCTGTTGGCATGAATAGCTGAAAATGGGGACCAAACTATGTTGCAATATTCTAAGATTGGCCTTACATAAGCTGTATATAGTGTTTTTATTGTGTATGGGTCCTGGAAATTGTAACAGAATCGTTTTATAAAACCTAACATGTTGTTGGATTTGCTTACAATTAAGTTATAATGATCGATGAAAGTTAGTTTTGAATCCAATATTACTCCCAAATCTCTTACTCTATTGCTTCTTACTACGTTCTGATCATCAAAACTAATATTTGCGCTGAGTATGTTTCGTTTTCTGCTGAAGGTTATTGAGTTGCATTTTTATATTCAACTGTAGAAGACTTTTTACACCATGTATGGAATACCAATATTTCATCTTTGAATGTATCGATATCCTCGACAGTTTTGATTTTTAGGAAAAGTTTCATGTCATCTGCATAAATTAAGACATTCAATTTATGAAGCACAAGAGGGAGGTCATTTACAAATAAAATAAAAAGTAACGGACCTAAATGAGATCCTTGAGGAACTCCAGAAGAGGCTTGTATTGGGGTTGATAATTTTCCTTTGAATCTTACAATTTGAACCCGACTTGTTAGATACGTTCCATGCAGGTAAAAGACTTTGCAATAGCATTCTTTTGTACTACATAAGATGATGGAGGGATCTCTGCAAGTGTTGTTTTTAGAAGTGTCCGGTGTTGGGAGGTGTCCGGCGCTGGGGGATCTCCCCCTATATGAACCTTCTTATTGCATCAAATTTACATTTAATTGAAAAAAATGTTAGAAATATGGAATTAGAATATCGAGAACACTGTGAAAGTTATGTGAACAATGTTGGGACATTTCAAAGACCTCAGCCACAGACAAACAGACGTAAGTTATTATAGATCATGAAATCAATGCCAAAAGAATCCACAATTTTCAAACATGGGTTTCTAGTACAATAATACTTCAAAACTAGATCTAAACAGATAATACTGAATCATCAATTTGACGCCGCACACAATACACGGTTCGAGGCCGGTGTCAGGCCATTAGCCCGAATAGTCAATAGGCCGAATGGCCATTAGGCCGAATTAGCAAAAAGAAGCAAAAATTATCCTTCTTCTGTCTTCCTTCTTCCCTCTTCCTTCTTTCTTTTTCCCTCTTCCTTCTTCCTTCTTCCGTCTTATTTCTTCCGTCTTCTTCCTTTCTTCTTCTTTCTTTCTTATACTTTCTTTCTTCTTATTTCTTCCTTCTTCTTTCTTCCTTCTTTCTTCTTCCTCCTTCTTTCTTCCTTCTTCCTTTTTCCTTTTTTTCTTCTTCCGTTCAAGTTCTTCCTCACTTCGCACTACTCACTTCTCACTCCCCAGTTCTCATTCGGCCTAATGACCATTCGGCTTAATGACCGTTTGGCCTAATGGCTTTCGGTCTAATGCGAATGCGCCCCACGTTCGCAATGTCGTTGTGTACCTGGTCAGCCCGCCTCGCTCGCTGGGCTTCACGCCGTCTCGTACCTGCCGGATCTGTCCATCGTACCCTTCCGGCTTTAGCTATCTTCTGGATGCTGGGTTCGCCATACAGCTGGACGAGCTCGTGGTTCATTCTTCGTCGCCAAACACCGTCTTCTTGCACACCGCCAAAGATGACCCTAAGCACCCGTCGCTCGAATACTCCGAGTGCTTGCAAGTCCTCCTCGAGCATTATCCACGTTTCATGTCCGTAGAGGACTACCGGGGGCATCCTTAGTCGTGTGGTAAGACGCTCGGCTACAAAGTAAGACCATGCTGAGGGTGGCTGGTTTCGATTCCAGACGCCGATCTAGGAAATTTTCGGCTTGGAAATTGTCTCGACTTCCCTGGGCGTAAAAGTATCATAAGTAACTTGGTTTAGAAACCTCTCAGTTAATAACTGTGGAAGTGCTTAATGGACACTAAGCTGCCAGGCGGCTCTGTCCCAGTGGGGATGTAATGCCAATAAGAAGAAGAAGAAGAAGAGGACTACCGGTCTTATCAGCATTTCGTACATAACACATTTGGTGCGGTTGAGAATCTTTTTTGACCGCAGTATCTTCTGGAGTCCACAGTAGGCCCGACTTCCACAGATGATGCGCCTTCGTATTTCACGAGGATCCAAGGTAGACGAATTCATCGACCCCTTCGAAGTTATACCCGTCTATCGTAATTCGTAACACTGGTTCCCAAGCGGGTCCTTTCGCGCTCGGTTCTGCCCACAAGCATGTATTTTGTCTTAGATCTACTCACCAGCAGTTCACTTTTGTTGCTTCACGTTTCAGGCGGATGTACGTGTACAGTTCTGCTACCTTTGCGGCCGACAATGTCCTTGTCATCCACGAAACAAATAAATTTACTGACTGTTGAGAATCGTACCCTGGCTGTTACACCCGGCTCTCCGCATAACACCTTCTAGCGCAATGTTGAACAACAGGCACGAAAGTCCATCACCTTGTTTTAGTCCCCGGCACGATACAAACGAACTGTGTTAGTCCAAAATCTTCACACAGTTTTGCACACCATCCATCGTTGCTATGATCAGTCTGGTTAGCTTCCCAGAAAGCTGTTCTCGTCCATAATTTTCCATAGCTCTCCGCGGTCTATACTGTCGTATGCCGCCTTAAAATCAATGGTGCGTTGGAACCTGGTATTCACGGCATTTTTGAAGGATTTCACTGCCTGTAGTTTCAGCGCCATTTAAATGATCCTCGAAGTGCTGCTTCCACCTTTCGATCAACACACGTTCGTCCGTCAAGATACTCCCATCTTTATTCCAGCACATCTCGGATCGCGGCACGAAGCCTTTGTAGGATGCGTTGAGCTTTTGATAGAACTTGCGTGTTTCTTGAGAACGGCCCAGCTGTTCCATCTCCTCGCACTCCGCTTCTCCCAGGCTGCGTTCCGCGAAAAGTTTTGACGTAAACTACGTCTAAGGGGAAGACTCGGATACAGGGTGGCAAATGAAAATTTACAAATTCGAGACCGTCACGAAATCATGTAAGATTTTGAACTTTAATAGCGCCTTTATCTTCCGATGGATTTTTAAGATTTATATATCAATCGACTCGGAAATTCTCTACCAATTTGTCAATTATATTGAAACTTTGGGTTATGAACGTTAAAATAGGGTATCGGATCATTTGAGCAGCACCCTCTTTTCTTGTCTGCAAGAGTTTCGTTTCGGCCGTCGCCGTTCAGTGCGGTTGGCTTTTGGACTCTGCTTTTTGTGCGGTGTTTCGCACAAAAAGTAGAACAATGGAGCCGGACCAGTGTCGAAACAAAGGTAACAAAAATGCGTTATGTAGTGCATGGTGCATAAAAAGTGATGCAGATAGGGGCATGTTTGTGCAGGCATGAGACGATCAATTGCTAACAATGCCAATGCCCTTGCTAGTAATGCAATCATCGCAATTCGCAATATAATTGCACAAACATGTTTATATTAAAAAACGACTTTGGAAAAATGTTGAACCTTTTTTTTTGCAAACTGAAAACTAATAAGGCCGTTACACATATTTATTAAAAATTATGGACTACGCAAGGTCGAGGTCTACTGGTCTCCGCAAAGTCAAGAGGGAGGGGGTAATCTTTTTCTTCTTCTACTGAATCGAGCGGCGTGAAAATTTGAATGCAGAGGTTTTTGGGGCCGGGGAAGGTTCTTAAGATGGTTAGAGACCCCTCTCCTCTTTGAAACCTGGCTCCTATACAAATGAAACATCAATTTCATCATAACTCGAGATCGAGTAAATGGAACCAAATCTGGCGTGTGGAGGTTTTGGAAGGGAAGATATGTTTCTGTGGTGGTTTGCAACGCCTTCTGGAAAGGGGAGCTCCCATACAAATGAACCAAAAATTTCTGCATAACTCGAGAACTAATCAGAGAATAAATCAATTTTAGGCGAAACAAAGTTCGTCGGGTCTGCTAGTAAAAAATGAATATTAAAATGGAGAAAAAAAATCCTCGGATTTGTTAAAGAATGTTTTGAAAGTTCTCAAAATTTACCGGAAATTTTTTTTGTTGCCCCTCAAATTGTTATTTTTGAGCAAAACAATCCAAAGGGGGGGGGGGGCATATTTTATAAAAATATTTTTATCGGCCTAATAATATTTTGTCCAATTAAATGCGCGCCTGAATCAGAAGGATTTAACTTTGATTCAGGAAGTGTGAATGCACTTAAGATATTTTTATAATACGTGGGTGCAATCATACGGTACTTATTGTACACGACAAAAGCTTCGGAACGCATACGTTCTTGAGACGGGCTATATGAGTTACAATAGAGCTATCACCTTCTTGCTCCCTGATTCAAAAGTCTTACAATGATATTAATAAAATGTTTGCGCGAATATTTTATCCATAGTGACATTCAGTGTTGGTAGAATCATACTCAAATCTTAATCATCGAGGTTTCATGCACGAGCTAACTCGCCTGCGATTCTGTAGGGGGAGCATCGCGCTTGAGTTTCTCGGCCAGAATCGCATCTCTTCGCTCACTCACCGAAAAATGATTTCGTTCTAAAAAGCGTCAAAACGCAATCGAGGCGTATGTTTTGTTCATACAGTGTTGACCCGATTTTGTCACTCCCCGATTTTGTCTACCCCCGATTTTATCACGTTTTCGACCCGATTTTGTCACCCCAAAAAAATTTGTCATTCTTTTTATTTTCGTAAATAATACCACAAACAACATTGATTTTCATGAAATAACTTTCACCGCTTGTAGTTTATTACGAACGCCTTCTGAGTACTTTGGAAATATTCTGTAAGCAATTTCGACAAGAAATAATGGGTACCGTTCACGCATTTGGACTTTCCAAGGCATAAAATGATTCATATTTGTGGAATTAATTAAAAAATTGAGAATATTTTTTTTTTTCAATTTTGTCACATACCCTGTTTTATCACCCTAAAATTCACCAGGGGGGTGATAAAATCGGGATAATACTGTATATGCAATTATTAGCCATTGTTTGAGACGAAAAACAGATAATTCAATGCATTCAACAATGAAGAACACGTAAATATCATGCAATGATGCAAATTGCGATTCGAATCATGAGCAAATCTCTGGGCCATGATTCTTATGGGATTTTACTCACGCATGGTTTGCATCTGGGTGGTGCGGATAGAGCCGCTTTTCTGCTCTCAAGCAAGTAGAGGAATATTTTGAAATCTATCCCATAAGCAAAATTATTTTGCAGTTACTTGCCTGTCAAACATTTCCCGCTCTTCGAATTCCTCTTTTCGTGCTGCATGAGGTCGCACAAATGCGCAAGACTCTACATGACTTCACGATGGTTCGCATACATTTCTAGCCCAATCAGCTGTTCAATCTCGTGAAATATCGTAACGAGTGCTTTTAAATTGCATTCCTACTAATTTTCCACTCGAAATATAATGTGAAAATATTTGTTACAAAGAATTCAAAACTCAAACTAAGTTTATTTTTATTTTTTTCTCAAAAAATAACAATACTTCTCAATATAGGATCTGAATCGAACATAACCACAATCTTCAATGTTTGGCTCCGGCACAATAGAAAAGTTTGGCTTCAGTTTGACAACCAAATCGATTCTATTCGCATCACCCAGGTTTGCATCGCCGATGAGATTTGAGATTTTGAGATTTTACCAACACTGGTGATACTGCCAGACAGTGGGAGTTAGATTGTAATAACACACACACCCTCTTTTCCCGTCCGCAACGTTTACTACTAGCGCGCATCACAACCAAATTAATTGGGTTTTGGTACATGATTGACATTTTATGATTCTAATGATGCACGAAAAACAAGATATGCCTATGATTGGAATGTTTCTGAATAATAAATGTTGCAAACGGAAAAGAGGATGCTCCCCTAGGGCTTCTTCTATTGAAATATTTCATCAAATTCTTCAAAACCCAAATGTAGGCAATTCGGATCCAAGAAAGGCATCATCATAACAATTTTCATATCTTAAGATACGCTAGTTTTGTTCTAAACCAGTGACATAAGTAATCAAATGAATTTTCTAAAAATATTCATGCATGATGGCACTACAATCCTCACTGAACAAAACTGCCTTACGTAGTTTACGTTGGGCGGTTGTGTCTTGTACATAACCCTTCTGATTTTTAGATTAAAAAATCACACAAATAAAATTCTAGGATTATGATTTTAATGACATACTTTTAAGGTATCTTTACGTATTACATTGAAATACACAAGTCAAGAGTCAAACGACTCATTCTAAGATGTTTTACGAATCCGAGGATATTTCTGAAACAAATGAATCATATAAAAATCATGAAAATACCACAAAAAGTGCAAATGAAAAAATAAATCAGACTTTTATATAAAACCTTAGTTTTCGAATTAAGGTGGTTGGTCAGCAAAAGATCGCAATAAACCACATGGCGGGAGGGGGGAATAAACATCGGCAAAAAAATTACCACTTGGTTTCTGCATGGCCCCAAAGCACATTTCCGTTTTCTCTTTACGAACAAAATATCACATGTTAGCCAAAAAGCCGCTTGGCGAGATTGTGTCTGTATGTGACGATGTGATGAACTTTGTATACAACTTAAAAATCACTCTAATAAAGTTAAAAAAAATGTATCTGACGATCCAGATTCAGATGCACTTTATCAGGTGATAAAGCACGTAGGCTTAATGGGCTATTAAGGGAGTACAATAGCAATGTTTTACGTTTAATATATCGTTCAATACATCGAAGCACAACAAAATTGAATTACTTGCACTTAACGGTAGCATGACATGACATAATGTATGTCCAGAAAAAAATGTTATCTCTCTGTTCTACGCTACATTATCAGTTTGATCAATTATCTGCCGCTGAAAGCATTGTTGCCATTTCCCAGTGCCAATAAATAAAGTGACTCACCTGATATGTCTAATCATCCCGCCCTCTCGAATGCCCTGCGTTTGATTCGGGCGTAAGGTCCGATGGCGGGATCCATCACAAAATCATACATGACACGCACCCAGGACGTGTGTTGTGGCATGCTTTCGTAGAATTCCGGAGCGATTTTCTTCAACTCGGGCAACTTGCTCCCAGGAATGGCCGGGAAGTCATGATGTTCGTTGTGATACCCGACGTTGAACGTAATCCAGTTCAATGGGCCATAGTAGGAGTACGTTTCGAACCCTTTGGCATACATATAATGCTCGGCGATGAAATGACCGGCCACAGGATGTAGACCCATAGCTAGAAATGACCCAATCAATAGGTAGGCCAGCATTCTCCACCCGAAAATTGCCACCACCAGGCCATCGAATGTCAGTTGTATGGCAGTGTTTAGCATCTCCAGTTTTTCAACTGGGAGTGGGTTGACGAATAGTGGCCTTATAGCGTAGAACAAAGGTTGAAGAATCAGCCAGATAAACTTTCCAAAAGTATTGCAGAACAGCTTCGCTTCAAGAATGCTCGGTACGTCCGGATCCAGCCTTTCATCTGCCAAATATCTATGGTGCAAGGTGTGATATTTCTTGAAAGAAACCGACATCGGTATTCCGATAGGAAGGTTGCACCACATACCGAACAATCGGTTCGCCAACGGCCTTCCGTATCCGAACGCCATGTTGTGAGAAATTTCGTGATTGGCTAACATCAAAGAGTGGTTGATAACACCGCCGAAGCAGTAAGCGACAATGGTAATCATTTTCCACGACTGATGCTGCATCACGTAGAGCATGACGATTTGCGTTAGTACCATAGCCGATACGATGTACTTGAACTGTGGGTCCGGTCCGAACAGCTTCTTAATTTGAGGATACTTTTGTAGCATGATACTGCGGCGGCTCGTGTGCGGCTGGTCATTGTAAACCCACTCGAAATCTGTTCGGGAGACGTGTTGACCCATTTAGAGGCTGGTATCGATTCGCCAGGCCGCGATCCGGACGAGTTTCGATTGGAAAATGTGTTTTAGCGCCCTGAGTTAGAAGTTGACTAAAGGGATTAAACGACCTCTGCGTAGCTTCAAGTGTAACGGTGGAGTACATAAGAACTGATAAAGGTTATTGCAGCTTATCTATTTTTTCGGCATACGATAACGATATACGAGCCGGTTTCACGTAATGGTGATTTCTATGCATTTGTCATTCACCATGTTAGTGGTTATAATATCAAACATGCGGAATTAATTGAAATACTAGTAAACATTGGTTGTTTGGTGGATTGCATTATACAAATATAACATCAGCAACACAATTTTATTGCGGTACCTATTGTTTTCCCCATTTAGAGGGATGAATTACTAATGAAATGGTGTGTAAATTTGGCCATATTGTCAGGGTCAATATTTGAAGCTGATTATTGACCACCATCCCCTAATCTCAAGATGCCATGTGACCCGTGTCGATAGCGGTGAAATAAATACCAAGTCATAAACGGAGCCTCACGGGTATCCTCACAGTGGGTGGTGACAGCATTACCCCCCTCAACACCAAGAAGAATTTCATTTCGATCAAACCCTCATACTTTGAAAAAAAAAAATGAATACAACATATAGTGAATACATAGTCCTTTCCTACTAAGAATTCAAATCACTAATAAGTTAGACCTTCCGATCACAATCCAGAAACTCTTTTTGGAAGGTGCATGTAACAAATCGACTTTCTGTGTACAAATGCATGCATGGAAGAATTAAACTACCCAATAGTGAGTTCCATTTACCCAACTTCGGACTTGCACACGGGAAGCCAAAATTGAGTAAATGGGATCGAACTAGTTTGCCTTTACTCTCATGTTAAAAAGTACCAAGCGTAAGTTTTATTTACTACAGCGGTTCTCAACGTTTTTCTCGACAGGTACCCCCTGGGGGCCTTTTTTTTTTTTTTTATTTTTTTTAACAACGAGTAATTCTAATGCACTGATCCAGCACACACGTAGTAGTAGCCAAGCTACCACATGGAAGTGTACTGGAGTGTGGGACTCTCACCCACTAAACCCTCCTAATTTCCCCCCGGGACAGCCTTCCAGCATTACTTCTGGAGGATATGAACTACAGATACTACGCTAGAACACTCCTACCTCAGCATGTGTAGTCTATACACAAACTGGATGTCATAAAGCCCAATCCGGAGAAACTTTCTCGATATCCTGGACATAGTGTACCCATTATACTTGCCATACAAGTATAATTTTTTGCTGTAAATGAATATAAGCATAACCACTGACTGATTGACTGACAATAATGACAATTAATTATTAACGGAATATAGGCAATATAAGAAGAAACCAAACATTTTCCAGAATGCAAATAAATTTTATACATCAATTATACATTCTAGACTTTAAGGACTTTTAGATGCTTCCGAGCCTCTTGAAAGGATGCTTCCGAGCCTTTTAAAAGAAGGCTTCCGACCCTCTTGAAAGGAGGCTTCCGATCCTCTTCACAGTCTCTCGAAAAAAAGATTATGAGCTACTTGGAAGGAGGCTTCCAAGCCTCTTACAGCGAAGCTACTGTGCTTTTTCGAAAAAAAACCTTCATGTCTCTAATATGGAGGCTTCCGAACCTTTAAATTCCAGATTTAGTCACTCGATGTTTTGTCCTTTTCAGGGTGTTGACTCATCTCCAAAATAAAAATTCCCGGATTTTTCCAGGGTTTTCAATAAATCTCCAAAATTATAAAAATACATTGAACACATGCAGATGATTTTATTTATTTAAAAAAATATTTAAAAAAATTGAATGGTTAATATTGATATTGAACGTTGTATAATGGTGACCGTCACAATAATTCTAAAACTTTGAAGATTTGGTAACTTTAAATGCTAAAATTATTTCTTGGCTTACTTTTGGCAGTTTTAAGCTTAACGATTTTTTATTGTATTTTGTGGTCTGGAAATTGTGGATGAAGTTCGTTCAAAAATTTCTTGAAAAATTCATCAAGTTGTTATCTCAGAAATTCATCCAGAAATTCCAACGGGAAATCCGGCAAAGCTTTTTTTGTAAATACTTCACGAAATTCTTTCGTAAATTCATTCAGACATTCTTTTAGGCATTCTAGCAGAAATTCCTTCTAAATTTACTTCAGGAATTCATTCTGAAAATCCACCGAGAATGAATTCCCCCGGATTTTTTTTTTCGGAAATAAATCCGGAAAATTTTAACGAAAATTAATTTAGTTTTCTAAGAAATTAAGGAATTCTTCCGGAGATTTAATTAGAAATTCTTCCAGAAATTGCATTAGAATTTCCTTCATGAAAAACATAAGGAATTCCTTTGGAAATTCTTATCTTGAGGATTTCTCTTCGAAATTCCTTATTCTGGAAATTATTTCTAGAATTCCTCTGGAAATTCCTTCAGAAGTTCTCTAGTAAGAATTTATCCGAAAAGTTTTTGGCGAAATCCTTGGAATTTTATAACCGTACGATCCGTCCGCGCCTTCCGAAAGGATTAGCGGATGGTTTAAGCGCCACTCCTAATGGAGACCATCCACCTGTTCTAGGGTTGCCCGGCCTAAGACCTTTCAGGGGAAAGGGTTATTATCTTCCAATAATGGAAGGAAAGCGCGAAGATCGACAGGCTATAGGGATTCCAAAGAAAATTACTCCCCCTTCAAAACACGCTCGATCGTTAAGAAGAGCAAAAACAATCTAGTTGAAGGCAGAATATCCGCTTACAGTCGTTATCATCATCGGTTGGCTATAAACAGCTCACCCCGATCAGATCTGAAAAAATAGAGAGTGTCCGTTGGTTGGATTCAGGGCCAACCTCCCCAGTAAAACAATCAAAAAGAAAATGCTACAAAATAACGAAACCGGGTGACATGGAAACCTCCTCTACATTACCTCTTCTCGTTCCTGCGAACTAAGCAAGTCGGATTGTCTGTGGTACCCTATTGCTATTTATTCAAACTCATCAAACAATATACATATTCGCAGTTCAATTTAATTATTTATTTCGTAGGCCTACAATCTATCCATTCAAAAACTCTCTCTCTCTCTCTTCACTTCTTCTGTTCGCTTCTATTCTTTCGTAATCTAATTATCTCCTATCACGTGCTTTTGTGCGGTGTGGGCATTCACTTTCAGGGATCGGCTAATAGAAAAATAGCCTCTCACCGCCACGCATCACCAACCAAAATTGGGAGCAGGCAAATCCAAAATATTCTTAACCAATTTTTTTCCAAGTTCGTTTATTTGGTAGGCTCAGGCGTGTATAACACTTTACGGAGCCATGGTTCTTTATGATATATACAATCAATATCATTTAATTTTTCAGTTAGTAAGAGAGGGGTAGAAGCCAGCGTACTCGTGGTGACTCGAGGTTAGTTTACAATGTTTAAGGATGGACGGGGCTATGGATTTGGGATCAGGGAATTTCAGCTTCTCATCCGGGTATTTGGCGTCAGGGACGATGTGGCGTGTCGTCGTGCTCGAGGAATGGTTCGACTGGGAGCATCTTCCGGATGGCAAGAGCTATGGTGCTCTACGGAACAGAAAGAAGAGACTAATCACAAAAAAAAAAAACTTTGAAGAAAGAAAAAAACAAACTATTAGATTTTGATATCAGAAGCACAAAGAAAACTATAAATGGCCTGCATATAGACCACATCACGATCTCCCAAAACATCTCGAACTTCCCTGAAGGGTTGTTTACCTCGGGCCACTAGGGTATCCAATAATTGCTCTCTGGAGGCGTCGTTTTCCGAGCAGGACCAAACTACGTGATCGATGTCATCATAACCGGCTCCGCACCTACATAAGTTGCTATCGACAAGGTTTATTCTGTACAGATGTGCGTTTAGTGAATAGTGATTAGACATAAGTCTCGACATCACGCGTATGAAGCCTCGACTTAAGTCCTCACCTCTGAACCACGCTCGCCCAGAAACTTTTGGAACTATAGAAAATAGCCACCGTCCAAGTTCGTTGTGTGTCCAATTTCTTTGCCAACTTTGAAGAGTACTCTGACGGACTAATGGGAAAAACTCGTTGCTCGAGAATTGTCTATCATAAACCTCACCTTCCTGTGCGCCCACCTTTGCCAGCGAGTCTGCCTTCTCATTGCCGTAGATTGAGCAGTGAGAAGGGACCCAAACAAAGGTAATCTTGAATGATCTTTCGACCAAAACACACATCTGCTCTCTTATGTTTGTAAGAAAGTAAGATGCGTGCTTAACAGGTTTCATCGACCGGAGTGCCTCGATAGAACTAAGACTATCCGAGAAGATGAAATAATGGTCTACGGGCTGATTTGAAATTATCCCCAAAGCGAAGTTAATTGCTGCCAGCTCAGCAACATAAACCGAACACGGTTCCTGAAGTTTTCGGAAGGTGGTTGAAGTTACATTGAAAACACCGAAGCCAGTGGATCCGTTGATGCGAGAACCATCAGTGAAATATCTGTTATTGCAATTGACATGTTCATATTTTTCAGAAAAAAGTGAGGGAATAGATATTTGTCGAAGATGATCTGGTATTCCTTGAATAGCATGTTTCATGGACAGATCGTATACAATTGAGGAACTGTCTTTGGTGAAGTGAACTCGAGGGGGATTATAACACGGAAGACAAAGATCTGACGATATGTAGTTGAGATAAACTCTCAGGAATCTTGAACGACAAGTTAGTTCAAGCATATTATCGAAGTTATCTAGAACAAGTGTGTTACTTGTTCCACATTTGATGAGTATTCTAAGTGAGAGCTCCCAGTAACGGTGCTTTAAAGGAGTGACTCCAGCAAGCACCTCCAGGCTCATGTTATGCGTTGAATGCATGCAGCCAAGGGCAATACGCAAACAACGATACTGAATTCGTTCCAATTTGATCAGGTGGCAATCAGCTGCTGAGAGGAAGCAGAAGGAGCCATACTCTAAAACAGAGAGAATAGTCGTTCTATAGAGTTTGATGAGGTCTTCCGGGTGAGCACCCCACCATGTTCCGGAGATAGAACGTAGAAAATGGATCCTTTTCCGGCATTTTTGTATCAAATACTCAATGTGGAGTTTCCAGGTACATTTGGAATCAAACACGACCCCAAGGTATTTAGAAGATAAAGATTGGTTGATGTCATCATTCAACAGCTTGAGTTTCAGTTGAGCAGGATACCGCTATTCTTAACCAATTTAACCATAACCAAAAATTTGCATGCATGCGTTTGTTCTACTCACGGACCATCTGTATTATTGTCGCCGTTGTAGCTCCACGACGGGGACGCTGCTATCGGTCGCTTGCCGGACGATGGTGTGGACCGGTCGAAGAACGGTGCGGTGCCGCAGGCGGCCTGATGAGCGGACGACGCCTACGCACGTGCTCCACGGACGGAGATGGCGACGCTTGCCATGTGCTTACGGGATGGTGGAGAAGGTGACGCTTACCTACGGCTCATCTAACACGATGCCGGTCTCTTACACCGCGGTTGCGGTGCGCGCTCTTCCTTCTACTACGCTACGGTAGTCCTCATGCGCCGACGGCGCCTCGCCAACGAGATGTGGACTTTGCTTTGCTGCTGCTGCTGCGCTCTCGGTCGTCACCGACAGCGGGAAAACGGTTGCTGTTGCTGCTGACTTGCTTTGCCTTCGCCCTGCCTGGGCGCGAAAATGTCGATCGCGGCCCCTTCCGGCAAAGTGGACCGCCGGGAAACTTTGAAGCTGCAAGGTGGGGTCAGGAGTAGTCGCTGGCTAAAACCTGTGAGGTGACGGGTCTCCGGCACACTTGCCACAACTCTGTTTTACGCTCCACACTCGCACACTACCTACTGCTAGCACGTTTGATTGATCGCACGATAGTTCGATCGACTTACTTTTTAGCTTACAAATCACCTCACGACGCGAAACTAAATCGGACAACTCCTGCCTCTTCCACAATCCAGATCAAAGTGAACGAGTCACAGTCAAGAATCCTCAGATTAAATGTAAGATTGTCCTAATTCTTAGCCTTCGGTTTCGACCTCACGAAGTCCCTAGATCGCATTTCCCCCTCCTAACGATCGAAGTGCAGGAAGCAATTAATCCATTCGGATCGCAGCCTACTTTGCCTGCCGATCTTTCCCGAAAATTATCAAAGAGGCTTTGTTGGGGTTTTCCCCAGGTGGATGGTCACTACCCGACCGGTGACGTAATCACACGCGCTCGCCACATGGTAGGCACGTTGATCTAGAACGTTCTGAGCGTTCTGCGAGCGTGAGAGAATAAAAGAGCTTTTGAAACGCGGTACAACGGACTGCTAATCTTTAATAAATTTGTGAAACTATTTACAAAACTATTAATTAAACTACTTTCTATATTTAAATCAGGTTCATATTCAATTATACTAAATATTTTCAAAACTGTAACGGACCGAATGGCCGTTACAATTTACGAATAAATTTCTAAAGAAATTTCTGAATAAATTTCCTAAAAAAATTCTGAAAAAAATTCTTGAGAAATGTCTGAATAAATTCCGAAAGGAATTTCAGAAAAAAAAATCCTGAGGGAGTTTCTGCATTTTTAACTGACTACAGTAATTATTTCGGAAATTCCTCCAGGAATTCTTTCAGATATGCCTTTAAGAATTCCTTCAAAAATAATTTTGGTAATTCCCTCATAAGCACCTTTAAAAATTACTTCGTGGATCTCTTCATGAATGTCTTCTTTGAAAGAAAATCTTTCATTCATCTTACCATGATATTCAAGTGTTTGCCCCCTGACTGAATGAAAATCATAAGAAGATATTTTTTCTTAGCATTTGTACTGGCTTTCAGTAAAATTCAATTCAAATTTTCAGTAAAGTTCAATCAAAATTTTGGAATATTATATTTGTATGAAAGGGCAAGAATTTTCCTGTCCATTGCTGATTCAAACACCTGCCCGACTCGGCCACTTTGCGAGAGCTCAGTTCGGTTTTCAACTGGATCTGCAATAGCTACTCCGAAAAAACACGCACTGAACTGATTAACTTTATTACCGGCCGAGCATGCAGAACACAATATTTCGGAAGATTGCGCGAACGTTCTGCTGTCCGGAACAAGAGAAAACACGCACTTAACTGATTAACTTTATTAGGGGCCGTACACTAATTACGTAAGAATTTTTATGGGTTATTCAAATCCCCATTTAAGATTTTTCCCATACAAATCATTTTTTTTATTTATATGGAACATAAGAAAATGGCAGACCCCTCTCCCCCCATAAGTGCTTACGTAATAAGTGTACGACCCCTTACCGGCCATGCAATGCAAAACACAATATTCCGTATATGGTAGAAAATCGGAAATTTTATTTTCAATAAAATTGAAATATCTACAGTTGTCAGTCGTCGGAACTCATTTAGATTAGTGACCACGACAGTGCATCCATGCGTTCATGATGCGCACTACTAATAACTAACGAGCCTGGATTAAAAACAAAGAGACGAAATACTCCTACCTTTAACAACCTTGTGTTCGATTGGAACAACCGATTTGACAGCAAATGCGCTGTTCCAATTTTGACACTTCATCTCTTTGTTATGAGTGCAGCCTCTTTACTAATAACATAAATCGAATTGTCGCGACTCGCAGCGTGAGTGCTCAATAGCGCGGTCCAGTTCGGGGGCGGCGCGACAATATTTCGGCAGACCGCGCGATCGTTCTCTATTCGCTTTGACGAAGCTGCGCTGTTGCCATCTAGCGGAGACGGACGTGTGCGTGAAATCACTATATTTCAACATGGTGAAATATAGGAAGTATATTTTAAAATTCTTTTAAAATGTTATTAACAGTGATATATTGAAAACTTTTTAATAAGTAGGATTAGAAATTTGAAAAACTACATGTTAGACTATTTATCTACAAATGTTTTTTTAATCAAAATAATTCAATTCTTGTGTTGCCTATTTAAAATAAAATTAAATTTCTAACCCGAAAAATCCAACTATTTTCAGCTAAAATGTGTTTTAACGTTTTAATAAGCATTTTAAAATTGACGTCCTATATCCCTTGCCGGGTGAAATAGAAACGCATCATCCGGCCCCCATTTTGTTTTCTCGCTTTCGTCAGGGCCAATTGCTGCTTTGATGTTGCACGAAGAAGAAGAAGCAGAAAGATGATAATCGAAAAAACATTAACGGGAAAGTATACGAAGAGGTTTTTAAAACTCTTCTCAATAATTCTAAAGGCAAATTAAATTAAAAACGGTAAGCAGTACAGGGTTGGACTTTTTTTCTATTGTATAATCAACACAATATTTCTATTCGAACTTTTATTTTGTGATATTACATTTAATAGGGGAAGTAGAG
This sequence comes from Armigeres subalbatus, assembly GCF_024139115.2. Taxonomy (NCBI): domain Eukaryota; kingdom Metazoa; phylum Arthropoda; class Insecta; order Diptera; family Culicidae; genus Armigeres; species Armigeres subalbatus. The sequence goes on along the minus strand of NW_026942982.1, from coordinate 86,592 downwards.
AACTTAGTGCCTAATTGGCCAACCCTGAAAAATACATATTTTTCCAAAATAATCGATCAGTTGAAAGCAGCGTCGAACCGTAAGGGATATTGTACGTTTACTTGCCAGGTGGACACGGTCGGTTAGAGTAGCCGTTCCACCAAGTGTTTGTTAAAGTAGTCGCTAGAGTATTCGCTGTTGGTTTGAGCGAGACAAAGTAAACGTCAAAAAAATTCCAACTATCAATCTGAGTGAAAGAGCGAATATTTGTTTACGTGCTTTTTGGCATTTGCATTTTGGCGGACAAAATTAGATATTTATTACCTGATCGAGAGATATAAAATGTTTAATACTTGCCCCAAAAACCGCGAAAAAAATACCTACATTTTTTCATAAAGTTCTGCGACTGTAATATTGAAGAATTGATTTCATTTGACTAAATATTTGTAATCATTAAAATTAAGTTTTATAAGACATTAACATTGCTGTTCCCCTCGATTTTTTGCACTTACTCTGAGTAGCTGTAAAAGTAATCGGGAAAATCTTGATATCGAGTAAATCCACAATATATCTTTTGTTGGAACTAATAAAACCCTCGCGAATTGCTTTATTTCCGGAGTTATTCACAAAATTGGCCAAATTAGGAACATTACAAAAACCGGTACAGTTCCCCTACACAGTTTAAAAAAGTCCAACCCCATACGGCTTACCGTTTTTAATTAAATTTCTTTTACAATTTTTGAGAAGAGTTTTAAAAACTTCTTCGTATGCTTTCCCGTGGATATTTTTTCGATTATCATCTTTCTACTTTTTTTCTTCATGCAACATCAAAGCGCCAATCGTTAAAAATTGCGAATATTGGCCCAAATTTCGGCACTAATGTATGTTGAAACTACGCTGAAGATTTCAATGGCTGAGAGGTTTTTTCCATGCTTACACAAGGACTGCCTCACTGTGCGTCTGGTAAAGGATAGTCATTTTACTACATCAAAGACTAGGTAGCTGTTTATTACTGACAGGGTGGCCACCGAAACGGGAAAAACGGGACAAGCAGGAAAAAGACGGGAAATTGAAGTCACCGGAAAAAACCGGGAATTCAGAATATTTACAAGGAAAAATAAATTTTCGTCAAATTACATTCAAAATTCTTCAAAGTTGCTAAATAAGTTGATATAAGGAAAAAAATTACTCTTCAATGTTTATTACTCAGTCGCATTCTGACTGAATTATTTGATTTTAGTACATGGTGTGGTACCTAATTAGGTATCAAATCCATCAAAATTGGTTGACATTTTGAATCAATTTCATGGATATTTTGCTACGAGGCATTTTTTTAAAATATTTTTTATTGTTATTTTTCATGTTTTATGAGTTCATCACGTAGTTACGAGGCAAGCTTAGAATTGAATATCGAAATTTTCATTCTTTCATCTTTAAGTTATTCTTCTATACTCTAATCTCCAAGTCTTTAGACGAAAATACTTTTATTATCATTTTTGCAATTTTCAATTGCACAAAATTCGAAAAAAAATAATATGGTGAATATTTATTTTGATACATGATCAAAAGCTGATTGGAATTTTGAAATTCTACAAATATAATAAAAAAATGTATTTTTTATGCTTTGTGAAAAAGTCTGTGATATTTTACAGTAGAGTGGGTGTACCAATTGTCGCCATACATAAGAACAACTATTTTTAAATAAATAAGTAAAATACATGTGGGCGGACTTTATATATCAAGCGAAAGGTTTTACTTCCTGCTCCTTAGAAAAGCTGTGAAAACCACAATAAAATTTGTTATTAACCTCAAAATTGATTAATTCATAATAGGAACGCATGCACCAGTTGTGGCACTATTCTTCATTTTGGTTCCTTATTTGGCAAATCCCATTGTTTTCTTATGGGATTGGCCAAATAGGGACCACTAGTGCAACAACTGGTGCAAAGGACGTCGAAAATTAAGCAAAATCAATTTTTACAATTATGCTTTGCTTGGTTTGGAGGAAATCGAAGGTGTTATCGTATCATATGAATATGCTTTATCGATATGAACTTGGTTTGCGGTGATTTGATTGGCCATTTGGCATATGAAGCACTAGTGCGACAACTGGTGCTATAGCCACAACTGGTACATTTAGCCTATTACAGTTTAGTGTTTCTTCACTACTAACCTAATACAATATAAGGTTATGAAGGTAAAAGATATACTTTAATAGTAGTTTGTGCAACTAGTTGCAAAAAGATGATTTTTTTAGCACGAGTTGTACGTTTATCTAACGAGGCTTGCCGAGTTGGATAAATACTACGAGTACTACAAAAATCGAATTTTGCAACGAGTTGCACACGCTATTTTTTGCAATGACGAAAAATGGGCTTTGATATGATAAATCTGTACCAAAATTGTATATGTAGTTTAGTTTAATCCTTATGATCGTTCTTACCAATAAATCATGTTGCTGCAGAGAAAAATCAGATTTCATGTTATCGTGCCACATTGCATTGTTCGACTAGCCAAGAAGCAAAGTTGAACTTGCTTTTGGAGAATTTTGATGTTCATTTGATGTTCAAACTATTTAATTTATCACGAGGCGCAGAGAATACACTAATTGAGCACTTACCCAAGCTAATTCAGCAAAATGTAGTCATGTAATTAGGGGAAGGTGGGTAGACTTGATCCCCGGGGAGACTTGATCACCCCCTGTTTTATCGAGGACTAAAGTAGTTTTGTTCTAGCGTATTTTTTAGTGTAGATCCTCTTGACAAATGACCTTTATGTGGTGAGTTATTTGTTTGGATTGACAACCTTATTTATTCTGCATGACGGTATGTATGTTTTGACCTTCCTAAAGATTTTTTTATTGGCCTTGCAAAATTTGAACAACTTTTTATAACAATGACCAAATGCTTTCGTTTTTGTCACACCACACAGCCATAAATATGCTTAATGATCTGTACTGATAAAAATGTTAACATTCCATCAAAGTTTTAGGCTATTTGGATTTGAAGCTATTTCCTCAATATGGGGACACTTGATCCCCCATCAGTCACCCATACAAAAATTTGACGAAAAAATTCAAAAAAATATAAATCTATTCTCAGGCTTCTAATTTTTTGTAGATTTGACAGATTTGATGAAGGGTTGTAAGGAAAAATTATTTATTGCGTAGATATCATAAAAAGGGGATCAAGTCTCCCCAAATTTCAAAATTTCATGTGCTTTCGAATTCAATAGCAAAAATCGTTCACGTATACGCACAGCAATTCCAAAATTCCGCGTGTTTTGATGGACAAATATTTAAAAAATCTGAGGGCACCTTTCTAATTTTATCAAAGCAAGTTCTTGGAGAGGGATCAATTTCCCCCGAACATTTTAAAAGTCAATTTTTGACAGCACTCTAAAAAATCGATTGTGTATCAATAACAACAATAATTTAAGGATTGACATACATCAGACAACACTATATTTCATAGAGAGTCTGAGTGGAAATCGCGTATGTTTATTTATTTTTGGCTGTGATACATCGGAAATCAGAAAAAGGGATCAAGTCTACCCAGTCTCCCCTACTGTTCTGATGTTGGTTTTTCATTATAGCACCCAAATGAGTTATAGCACCCTATTTGAGTTGCATAATGTTCATTAAAACATCCATTTCGTTGGTATGAAAAGTAGGCCGTTTTATCACTCAAAAATGAACTGTAAAACAGGTATTATGATCAGGAATTGCAAAAAAATATGTTTTAACTTGCTTCTCGGAAAATAAGGAATTAGTTCCAAAACTTTAAAAATTCCAATATTATAATATTGTATAAGAACGTTCTAACCCCTTAATAATAGATTCAAGATTTTAAAGAAACTGAAAAAAGAAAACAAAATTCTAGAAATTTAAAATGTAAAGCCGATTAAATAACGAATTCAATGTTTTGATTGCCTAAAATGTGCATAAATCTATTTAAAAAAACACAAAATAATGATTTTGGTCGGAAACACAGATTTGGGTCTTTGGGGAAAATCTGTGTTCAAATTAACTGTTTTATAATTTTGTAGATTTTTAGAAAAGCAATACCAATAACTATGATGAGGTTATACACTGCTTTACGTACTGCATTGCTAAGTTCTCTAAGTTAAAACATCGATTTAATTTGATTTTGAGAATTGTGTCTTTCCTCACATAATCTTGCGATTATTTCTTTATCAGTTACTCTTCATCAGCTATATCAGTTACTTAGGAAGGCCTTTGAAATAGTCTGAATAAGATGAAACCGAGAGCTGAATATTAAAAATATTTCGGCTGTATAAGATACTATTTTTTCAGCTTTCTATGAACACAATGCTCTAAGAAGGAAGATCCATACTAGACTGGCATGCGATGTCAATTTGCTCTGTCAAAAACTTACGAAAGTTTCACAACCAACAAAAAAAATGACGACAGTTTTGCAACTAAGAAAAGATTCAAACCATTGTTCAGATTCAATTCAGATAGATTCAACTCCCATTACATGGCCACGAGGTGCACAATTTCAGTGTGTCTGTTGATTAAAGCATTTCACAAAACACGTTGTTGGTAATTTAATGTATTTACACTCAACCCTCTTTTCACGTCACTTATTTGTGGGACGTAAAGCGAATGTGACGTAAAATAAATTTTTCCCAAAATTTCTAGTATTTCACTTAATTTATTGATCGTTGGATACATTTAAATACATTTAAATACATTCACTTGCGTCTTACATGAGGTATTGTAAGATCTCTCCAAATCTAGGCATATGAGATGTTATAAGATCTTCAAATTGTCTTGGAGTTTGAATCAAATGGTCTACCGAATCAACCAAGGCTTCCACGATGTCCCCAGCCGCGGTGTCAACCCAATTTTGTCGTCTGAGTATTGGTATTTCACTAACGTCTCAAATACAGGCAAATGAGATGTTGTAACATCTCCAAATTGTCCTGGAGTTTAAATCAAATGATCTATCGAATCAACCAAAGCCTTCATGATGTCCTAAGCCATGGTATCAACTTAATTATATTCTCTGAGTATTTGTCTTTCACTTGCGTTTCAAAACAAGACATATGAGGTACTGTAAGATCTCCAAATTATCCTGGAGTTTTATTCAAATAGTCTAATGAATCAACCAAAGCTTCCATGATGTCCTCAGCCGCGGTATTATCAAAATCATGCCCTCCGAGTATTTGTCTTTCACTTGCGTCTCAAGTCCAAATGCAAATATGAAGCAGTTTATATTGATTTTAGCATATTCGGATGTCTGGTAGCAGGCCTATGAGAAGAAGAATTCTGAATGGTTCTGAAAGTTTATTGGAATCTGTAGGAATATCCAAACCTTTACTGGTAGATCGTAGGGAAATTTCTGAAGAATTCTAAAGGTTCAAATCTCTAGAAGTTAATGATAATTGCTTGAAATCATCCAATATTTTATAAAATTTACAGGAATCCATAATCACTTCTGGAAATTCGTAAAAATGTTCGAAGACATGGCTTTTTAGAAATTTTCTATAAACACTGGAAATGTAATGATTGTCCTAATAGTCATAGGGAGTTTTATAACTTATCTGAGGATGTCCGAAAAAATCTCTTGAAATCCGAGAGGATCAACGGAAAGTCGCTAAATTTTATAAAAGTATTCTAAACATATCTCCATTTTATAAAAGTATTCTAAACATAATCCAGCTTTTGTCCTACTATCTCGGATAGTGGCCGCGCCTCTGTCCACCATGTTGTAATCTTTATAGATTCGTATTTCAACTTCAACTGTAAGGCCGTTTTCAGTGTAACATGGAATTAAATGGAATAGTACTAAACTCGTCTTATGACAGGTACTAAAATTTAATAATTCCTTGAGGAATTCCTTTGGAAATTCTTTCAGAAATTCCTACAAAAATTATTTCTGGAGAAACTTTTGGAAGAAATTCTTAATGAATTTCCGAAGGAATTTGGGTCGTAGGAATATTAGAATTTCTAAAAAAAAAGCAACTTTAGAAGTATTTTCTAATTGAATATCTAAAGAAATTCATGATATAATTTTCCAAAAATTTCCGATAAAATTCTTAAAAGAAATTTATGTAAGAAAATTTTAAAAGAATATCTAGAGGAGAAACTTCCAAATTAAAGTCTAAATTAGTTTTCGATAGATTTCATAAATGAATTGCCAGAGGAATTTTCCTAATTATTTCCTGGCAAAAATTTCCGAAGATTCCTGGGGGTATTCTAAAAATAATTTGTGGAGGCTTACTTACAACATTTCGGGAGGAATTTTCTAAGCAGATCATGTAGGGATTTTTGAAAGAATTTCTAAAAAAATTCCAAAGCAATTTCATTCCATTCCAAAGAAGTTTCTAAATACAAGAAGCCATTCGGGTACTCCTTCAGCATTTTTTTTAGAAAATTCATCCAGAATCGTTAACTTATATATATAAATTTTAGGATTTTTTTTGTTTCAATTTGGCGAGTCACGTGCCCCAGTTTAACTCCGCTAGTCTTAAAGTCCACAATAGCCCATCTCTCCTTATGCGCGTGAGATAGTATATTCAACTAAAGTAAACCTTACACATGTGCTTGAATTATTTTGTCAACCCCAGCAACATTTTAGAGTCAATATTTTTCCGAAATTCGGCTAAATTGATGTTTTATACAGATCTAAGTAATGACTATCAATGACACGGTAAAGTTTATCGGAATCTCGGTGAAATTTTTACCGAGATTCGTCGAAATCATTGCCGAGATTACGACTGTTGAAGTCTCGGCAATCGTAAAAGTATGGAATTATAGTCTATATGGACTGTTTCTTCTTCAGTTGTGGTGAGGCAAGTTGTTCGACGGCTTGTCTGTAGCTCATTTCCCTATGCCATTAATTCATGCATTAGGACGACTAATTTCGAATCCTCATTTGAACCTCAAAACAAACGATATGAATACAACATATTCACTTTGTCTCTTGCTGATTTTTCTGATGGATTCACGAAATCCCTGATAATTCCATAATTATTTCAGGTTGACATTAATTCCCTGATAATTCCAGGATTTCCAGATTTTTTCTGGTGGTCGACACCCAGCTTTTGATCTTTTGTCCCACAGCCCTTCGTACATCGTGTGTGTTTTTTTAATTCTAGATTAAATCGTAGTCACAATCAAGTCAGGAAATAAAATGAACAAATTTGTCATTTATAAAATGTATGTATAAAATGTATAAAAATATAATGTATATATAAAAAACTGTATATCAAATAATTATCCCTTAAATTAAAATTATTTCTAACAATTATCTATTTGATCTAGATTTGATCGTTTGAATTTGACCTTCTAGAACTCACAAAGTACTGAGTATCGTATGCTGGCCCATGTTGTGTACAACAAACGTGCTGTTTCCGATAATGTTGTGCTTTTTACAATGGTTGATAGTTTGAATTGAAAATCACTGTACGTTTGTTTAATTTTAGTTAGTTAACAAGTATATCATGTTTCAAATATTTTTGGATAGAGTGTAGGATAATGACGATGAAATCAAAAGAATATATTTTATTTTGTAAAAAATCAATTTTCTCTTATTTCTGGAAAACTTATAGCACTGTTAGTATTTCTAGTCCAGTTAATTGTTGATTATTATATTTGCAACTGTGCATAACAGTTGCAAATATACCTAATAATAATTATGCAAAATATTTACATTTGTTCATAAAATCATTCTCACTTTTCCGGAGGTTCTTCTCAGCAATAAAAAAATCTGTACAATGAAAAAGAGAAAAATGCAATATTGCTTTTGTTGTTGATTTTTACATATAACACTTTGCTGCAACAAATAAACTAATGCACCTACATTAAATCTGAACTCCTAGAGGTATGAGATTACTTCACGAAGCACGTGCACGACACGATGACTGCATGCAAAAACGAATTGATGTTAAAGTGCCATTCATTGTCTAAGCTGCTTATCTTGGATCACTTCTGAATGTATATTCTCGATCGCAAGTATGCTTTTATTCATATATCCAAATGTATATTTTTGGATTTTTTTCCTGCTTGATCAAAACATTTTTTAGTTGATCAATTCGCTTGCTACAACTTAAAATAATTTGAAATAGGGTAAGGGAGGTATTTTGGACCACTTTAGGAGATGGCCGAAAAAAAAAATTCGAATGAAAGTTAGATTTTGTTTTTTTGATTGATGAATTCCCTAAGCAATTAAAAAGTGGTGAATGCTAGGTAGAATTTGTAGGTAGTAGGGATATAAAAAATGGGAAGAGGAGTATTCGTTAAGGTACACCGGGGCAAGTTGAAACGGTTTTTTCAAAGTTAAACTTTGAAGTGCTGTAAAAAAATCACCCTTTGATAAATTTTGAATCCGTTTGCGGTGTTTGCTAGTTCGGGCCAAAGATTATATATAAAAAATAAGCAACCTTACCAAACTTTTTTATAAATATTTTGCATACTTAAATTATTTTTTATATGCTCCGTTTCAACTTGCCCCGCATATCGGGGTAAGTTGAAACACTGCGCCGTATACAGACATAAGCAAACTGTACCGTATCAAAAACAAAATATATGTACTCAGTGTAACTCAAGATACACGAGGTTCTAAAGGTGACTATACTGCCAAGATTCGCATAAGAGTCCCATGTATATTTTTGACGATTTTGATTATCTTTCAGAAATTAGCCTAAAATTGTCTCCTAAAACCCTGATAAAATAGTAAGCTTTGTTCTAGAAATTTGAAAATCAAATCCCACTTGTCTCATCTTGATATTTACTCGCATAAAAGTTCACATCACATTTTGATACTCTATACTCTTTTCTTTGAATTATACGCTTGATTAATTCGGCTGTGGCTTCTTCATAAATTCACATTAATTAACCAGCGTATCTCTCATAGACCCTCGATTGGAGAAAGGGGGGCTGGGGAAGTGAAAGGTGGAGTTAATGAAATGTTTACATGCTCTATGATTTTTTTTTGAGTGCCAGTGCTCTCAGCGAGGCAAAGTAGATTAAGAATCTCAAAACTAGACCGTGCAGCTTAAACATACCCCTTTTTATTCTATTCTTCAGTGGATATTGTGGGAGGGATACACTCACGACAGGGCAGAAATTTATTAAATTAATTTTCAGAGTTTTGGACCTTTCTATCATTTTTTGTTTTCCGAATGTACTTACGGACCATATTGAATTCTGGAAACTTCAATTGCGAGGGTGACGTTTTGAATCGTTGTTGTTTCAACTTGCCCCGCACCACGCATTTCCATTTGCCCCGATGAGTTGAAAATGCGGAGCAATATCAAACTACCAAAATACAAAAATTAAAACGTATCTTTCATCGATTTTTCATAATCATTATGTTTATTCAACATTGAATGATTACCTACCGTGAAAGTTTGATGAAAAAACACTTCCAAACATCATTTTGGGACCTGTTTCATTGGCACGTCAAAAAGTTGGTTCAAATTTTGCAAAGGGTGAAAAATAAACAATGGCAGGGATTGCTTTTAGTAGCTGCAATCTTCTGGGAATGACAGTCAGAAGGTGCGTTTAGAGGAGTAATTTGTTGAAAAAAATAATCAGGGCATTCGGTCATTGCTGATCTGAATTACAGTTTCCGTTTCAACTTACCCCGTATTTCAACTTGCCCCGGTGTACCTTAGCAGTATCGATAGTACGGACGTGTTTCTTTACAAAGAAAATTGGATTCTGAAAATCCACGCGGAAGCAAAAAAACCTAAACTGGTTTCGGAGGCTTTGCTTCGGGTGCCCAAAGCCGTGGTTCATCGGGAAAGGTAGTTACGCCCCAACCAAAGCAACCACCGTGATTGTAGACCCTTCGAGCGGTTTTCTCGCCAGCGGCGTCGCTCGGCAATAAGCTATTTTATAAAAAGCTCAAATGACAGGAGACCTAACACTAATATTTACATTTTACAAGGAACATTTGCGAAAATGGAATGAATTGATGATGGTTTGCATGCAAATTTACCAAAACAAAGACCGAGCGTCCACTCAAAATTTCGATCAGCTGTTCGAATCTGTCTCGTAAAATGGCTTATCCGCCATTCCGTTGCCGCATAAGTTTTTGTCAGCTATCGCCGTTATCCGAGTTGGTCATGAAGCCGCCATTCGGCCGCGGCAAAGTAGATTCCCGCAAACGATCGTCGTTTTCCCAGAGCCGTGATTCCATCAAGCCGCTATACCACGACTCAGAGCTGTCTGCGCAAGCCATCGCCGTTCTTCGACAAGCCACCAACCAACCGTTAACGTGCCGTCATTCAGCGGCTACCAATCTCACTCCTGCCCGCTCATGCTACTTCACACCGTCATTATTGTTCGATCGGCCACCGATTGGCCGCCGTTCATCCGTCGTCAAACCAGTTCTGAGGCGCCACTGCCGATTTGCGCTACGGCCTTCGATATTTTCCCTCACCGTATCCGTGTCAGATGATGACACCATCCGGCTGTCGTCGAGCCGCCATTCAGGCGCAAGCCTACCGGTCCGCGGAGTTTTCCTGTCGCCGAACCATGGACTGACCGCTGCACATTACCGCCGCCCCATTGCAGTGACGTTGCCATACCCGTAGCCAGCGAATAAACAACCTAAAAGGTAACGCAATATTTTTTATTTAGGACCACCCCACCGAAAGCTCTCCTTTACAAGCAACTCGTTGGGACCCGGGAGAAAAGAGGTCTTGTGCCCACCCCGGAAGCTGCCGTTGGCTCTAGACCAGTCCCCTTCTGGGCTGGGACGGGACTTGCAAAGAGGAAAAAATATAACTTCATCTGCAACCAGCAAGCGCTGTCACGAATTGTCAGATGCAACCAGCACCTTTTTGTGTAAAAGTATTGGTATCCCTCAAAAAGTATTCCGAATGATTTTGTTTTACGAGTACTTTTTCACTTTGAAAAGTATTCTAGAAAAGCCGGACAGCTTAATATTGAACTGTTATGAATACGTGTTTTATTTCCGATAGGAAAATCTTTATAAAAATAAGTTTACAAATCCGTAAATCACAAACACTTTTATTGTGCTCAGAAGATTCTACCCGAGATTTAGGTGAAACACTCAAGGAAACAGTTGAGAATCGATGATCAACTGTGATGAAAAGAAGAACAAGTGTCAAAACAAGGAAAAAGAAGCCGTCTTTGCAGGTCTCGTCTCAGCTTCTGGGACGTAGCAGGACTCCCGGGGTCAAATTTAGTTTCACGTGTTTTATTTAGTTTGTGTGATATAAATACAGCTAGGTGGTCCAAAATATGAGCCCAGTCTAACATACAGCCGTTACCCTGCTGCATTTTGTCGTTATAATAATTCAATGCATGTTCATTTAATTTATTTAGTTTACTTCTAAACAGATAACACTGAATCAAAAATTTGACGCCACAATACACGGTTCGAGGCCGCATCTATCCATCCTCGAATGCACACCACGCTCGCCAAGTCGATATGTCAGCCCACCTCGCTCGCTGCGCTCCACGCCTTCTTATACCTGCCGGATCGGATCTTTTGCAGGTTTGTTGTCCGGCATCCTTGCAACATGCCCTGCCCATCGTTCCCTTCCGACTTTAGCTACCTTCTGGATGCTGGGTTCGCCGTGGAACTGGGCGACCTCGTGGTTTATCCGTCGCCGCCACACACCGTCTTCATGCACACAGCCAAAGATGGTCATATGCACCCGTCTCGCGAGTACTCTGAGTGCTTACAAGTCCTCCTCGAGCATGGTCCAAGTTTCATGTCCGTAGAGGACTACTGGTCTTATGAGCGTTTTGTACATGACACATTTGGTGCGATGTTGAATCTTTTTTGACCGCAGTTTCTTCTGGAGCCCGTAGTAGGCCTGACTTCCACAGATGATGGGTCTTCGTATTATACGAGTAACATTTGATGAATGTTGGAAGGTACAAAATTTCCCATGGTAGCTCTACAGCTACCATGGGAAGGAAAGGGTTGAAAAATGCTTTGCCAAATCTAAACTTAACGTATCTTTAGTAAGTCCAAGTAAAGCTAAGATATTTGTACTTCATTAAAAATTCAAAATATTGAAAATAATTATTCTAATGTAAAAAAATATATTAGTTGAAGTCTACTAATCAAATGAGAAATAGGGGACATTTTTCGTAAAGTATTCTCTATAATCTAAATCTACTTCAGAAACCAATGCACCAAACCGACACCCCACTGAAAGCACAACAACCGCGACGCCCAGCGTCGTAGTCATCCTAACTGCAGCGCGACGTTCGCGTTTCAGCGTCGCGCGCTCATCCAATAGAACTCTCTGGCTCGCTCTCCACCACCCAGTCTTCGTTCAACAAGTGTTGGAAACGGTTCGCCAAAAAAAAGTTGTCCCTTAGCTGCTTATCTTGCGCGAACGATACCCTCCACATTTGCTTTCGATTTCGACGCATCAACAGAATGTTCGTCCGCGCGATTGTTGTGCATAAACAATGTTTGTTATTTAAAACAGAACTTTGACTTTTTCGGTGAGTTGAGTTTTTACGGTTCTACACCCACGGTAGAATCGCGAAACACGTCGCGTGTTAAGTATTCATATTTTTGAGGCAGCTGTTTTGGCAACGTGCGCCGGTCAATTCCCGTACCGTTGAATATCGTGCGGCGTACAATTTCGTGATCTGTTTACGGATGGTGGATAAATTTAGATTCACACAAGCAAAACGGCGGAGAGCATTGGCCCTAAAGAGTTTGCCAACACAAGCCTCCTAGTGATTTTGGTTGACGAGAAACACAAAAATGTGATGTGCAAAAAAGACATGGGAATCGCGAAATAAAGTATTGTGGTTAGTGATAATGTAGAAATATACGAAAAACAAACCTTTCTTTGGAAGCGGTGAATTCAAATATTCCATCGTACCCCGAGCGATAAGTTACGTCTACTTATCTGTGGTTTAGTGTTCAAACAGGCAAACCACAATCAGTCGAAACGGCTGATAGCAGTACCATATCACATGTAGCTCTACTAATCCCTTCGATTGCAGTTGGTGCGACGCGAAGAGATTATTATTTGAAGAGAGTACAGTCGAAGAACTGTGGCTGTGACTGATGATTGCGGTGAGTTGATTGACCAATTTAATCCAATATACCTAGGAGGAAAAATGAGCAGTACACATATAAGCGCATCAATGTCGAACAAAAATGAATTAATTTATGAACCGTTAAAACGGAACGAAATATACTTAAATTGGACACTTTTTGGACTACATGGAAGTTTACTTTCTAGCAAGGTTTACGTGAAACTTGTAGGAGATTGTATTGAGTGTTTCTATACTGATATACGCGATATTGGAGCACATGGTTTTGGCTGCCCGCAGTTAGACTCAATACCGAGTGCTATGCATATCTGTAAGCATATTCAGACCTCGAGCTTTATCAATTAATAAAGAGTATGCTTATGACCATTTGTTCAGCAAAGCATCATAATTGTCGAAGTAAAGTCGCCAACTTAATTTGGATCCCTACGCTACATAGGTATATGACTTCTGTCTATAGCAGCGGTTCTCAAACTGGGGTACATGTACCCCTGGGGGTACCTTCGCTGGGCCCAGGGGGTACCTCGGACAAAAATGTGTAATGGCGGATGAATTACAATTTCAATCAAAATTTATTGATAAAGTTTTGATACTAAATTATCAGAATTTTTTTTACATTTCAAAACTTTGTCTTGTACATAATATGCATGGCGATCAGTAAATCATGGTCAATTGAATCCTGCCTCCACAACCAGTACAATGGATGAAGGGCTGTGAGACAAAATATCAAAAGGGCAAAACCTCGAAAGAACAAATTATAAAAATCTTCTATGTAATCTCTCTGATTAAAACAGAATGTTAAATAATATGTTACGAATATGATTCTTGACTAAAATCTAGAGTCTACAGAGATTCGGAAGCCTCCATTTGAGAGACATGAAAACTTTTTCCCGAAAAGCTCAGTTGCTTCGTTGCAAGAGAATTGGATGCATCCTTCTACGCTTTTCGGAAGCCTCCTTCCAAGCACCTTTCAAGAGGTTCGGAAACCTTTTTTTCGGCAAAACATACTTTTGCATATAAGCGATAAAGACGGTTCTATAAAAAAAAAAGTTAAACGATCCATAAATAACATCTGAATGTTCCATAAAACGCTGCCATAAATCCATAAAATAGTTCAGGAGATTCCATAAAGAATAGTTTTTCGATCCATAACTAAGCTAAAATTTAGCAATTAATAGGGAAATATGTTCCATTAACATTGTCAAGAAAAACAATACGATTCTAGCTATCTTCCTATGGACGTATGACAAATGATACATAAATTTTTTGGAAAATGATCCATAAAAAACTATATTTTGATCCATTAAGCTTCAAATTAGCGCATTTTTTTTATCGTGATGATGATCCATAATTTCAATAATATGATCCATAATTTTAGTCATATAATCCATAGATGCCGGCCATTTAATCCAAAACCTTATTCAAATGATCCATAGTTTTGGTGATATTAATATAGTTTTATTGGTCTTCTTTCCAAGCATTATGGATCACATTATCAAAATTATGGATCATATAAACAAAATTATTGATCATATTACTGAAATGATGGATCATCATCAGGATAAAAATTGCGCAATTTTAAATTGGATCAATTGGATCAAAATAAAGTTTTTATGGATCATTTTTCAAAGATTTATGGATCATAAAATTATTCTTTATGGAATCTCCCGAATTATTTTATGGATTTATGGTAGCGTTTTATGGAACATTCAGATGTTATTTACGGATCGTTTTTCATTTTTTGGTGCAACGGTGCAAAGTAAGGGTTGCCCTTTTTTTCAAATGTTCGGAAGCCTCATTTCAAGAGGCCCGTAAGCCTCCTTTCAAGTGACTCGGAGACCTCATTTTAAGAGGGCCGGAAACTTTCTTTCAACTTTTTTTCTGCTTCTTTTAAAAGCCTCTAAACTCTAAAGCATCTTTTAAAGGGGCTCGCAAGGCATATTTCAACAGACTCGAAAGTCTCCTTTTAGAAGGCTCGGAAGTCTCCTTTCAAGAGGCTTGGAAGCCTCCTTTCTAGAGGCCCGGAAGTCTTCTTCTAAGCTTTCTTCTTAAAACTTTATTTTATTCTTTTCTCCTTCTTTTAAAAGGCTCGGTAAGTTCTTTTCAAAAGGCTCGAAAGGCTCCTTTCAAGAGGCTCGGAATTCTTCTTTTTAAGAGGCTTGGAACCGTACTCTCGAAAGCCTCAGAAGCGTCCTTTCAAGATACTCAGATGCCTCATTTTAAATGGCTTGAAAACTTTCTTTCAAGAGGCTCCGAAACCTCTTTTAAAGGGGTTTGGAAGCATCCTTCCATTCAAAGGGCTCCTAAAACAGCTCGGAAGTCTTCTTCCAAAAGGCTCGGAAGCCTCCTTTCGAGTGGTTCGGAAGCCTTTTTTCAAAAGGCTCGAAGCCTTCCTTTAAGAGGCTCGGAATTCTTTTTTCAAGACGCTTGGAAGCGTCCATTCAAGATACTCCAAAGCATCCTTTTAAGTGGCTAAAAAGTCGCCATTGAGGAGGCTCCGAAGGCTCAAAAGTTTTTATTCAAGATACTCCGAACCTTCTTTCAGGAGGCTCAAAGGCCCCCACGCAATACGCTCCGAAGACTTTTTTCAAGAAGCTTGGAAGCCTCCTTACAAGATCTCGAACACCTCCTCAAAATGCTCGGATGCGTATTTTCAAGAGATTCAGAAGCATCCTTTCAAGTGGTTCGGATGCCTTCCATAAAATGGCTCGTAAGGTTTCATTTCAAGAGGTTTCGAAGCCTACTTTCAAGATGCTCGAAAGCCTCCCTTGAAGAGGTTTAGAAGCCATCTTTCAAGAGGCCTTCTCTTCAAGGGGCGCGGAATTCTTTTTCCAAGAGGCTTGGAAGCATACTCCCAAGCAGCTCAGAATCGTCCTTTCAAGATGATTAGAAGCTTCCTTTTTAGTGGCTCGAAAACAGCTTTTCGGAATAGTCAAAAAAATCTGTAGGATGCTTGATGTATGAGCTCAATTTGAATTTTCAAAGAAAATGAAAATTTCAGAAAAGTTTATGGAGAGCCATATATTCCGTTAGTTTTCAGGTCCATTTTTCATATATCTGAAGAGTTACGCTTATTTTCATTTACAGCAACAAAAACATAGGGGGTACCTCAATTAATGCAAAAGTTCGAAGGGGTACCTCTCCAGAAAAAGGTTGAGAACCGCTGGTCTATAGTATAGTATGTTTGTTTCAAACTTGCCATTAGATAGATACACGAGTAGTTATTTGTAAGCTGGATAATCAAGTTGGAGCAGGCATAACTGTGCGATAATTCGTACCATTTTGTTAGCTTGAAATTTATGGAAAAAGATTTTTAAATTAGGAGTTGTTTTTCCACTTAACCCAGTTGGGTGGGGTAAGTGGAAAACCCATGTTACCTTGACCTTAAATCTGATGAGTAGCTACATATATTGTCAGTTTCGCTGGTAACAAAACGCGCCGATCACTTTTTAAGCACCTTTAAAATCGTCGCCAATATCATCATTTTCAATCTGTGGTAGTTCAAAGCCAAATTATGAAAATATGCATGAAAAATAGTACTAAATTTCGGGAAATAATGTGATTATTAAAATCAAACAATTTTGTTCACAGTTGATCTGACAGATCTTATGGCCATTTTTGCTGGCGACGATTTCGGCGACGATTTGCTTTGCGACGATTTCAAATCGTCGCGGCCGATAAGGTGGGAAATTGATAATAACTAAAATCAAAACAGTTATTGCTCTGAGTATCTTTTGTCGAATAATTTCATTGACTTAACGGAATAGGTTCCCAAGGAATTCTCGTAATAGCTAGTGGAGGGCTGGTTTTGCCTTCTCGTACATTAAGTGTACGTAAAACCTATAGGTTCGCCCCAAAGATGAGTTTATAGGAAAAATGGGGTTTACAGGGTTATAAACTAATCAACTTAGTTTAACGAATTGAGGTGATGTCTGTGTGTGTGTGTTTTTGTATGTATGTGTGTGCAAAAAACACGTACAAAATAATTTCCTATTTCTAACACTTGACCTTAACCAATTTGTACGCACAATAAATTGCATTCAACGACAAAACTTGCTATAAATATATATGAATGTGAATTATGGAATATATTCACCTACCTGTGCAATTTTTTACTTTCTCATACATTTTTTTCATATGTAAAACATGTGAAAGGCATTAATACCGGTAGGTGGATTGATTAGGCATTTTCTTATGTACATTAGTCCAATCACCACTGAAATCACAATGATAACAAAGAAGGAACATATTAAGATTCACAGCTATCAAAATAAACCATGGAGGGAAGGAAAAAATTTCGTGATCAGAACATTTTCCACTTCCCCCGCAGTGTTTGATACCAGGGGTAAGTGTAAAATCTTTAAATTATTTGCTTTCATGGTACAAACCACTACAAATTGAATGTGATTAGTTTAATTGTATTGTAATGGTTACCTGTGAATCAAATTCACTGGAAAAAGGGACAATGTGTGCAAATAAGAATTGATTTTATGAATGCAAAAATTAACTTCTCGCGAAACCTAAAATGACAGTTCAAGCGTTAACCGTGTTAGTGTATGTATTATACAAATTTTAATATAGTATTAGTGTGGGCATCAAAGTATATTCTTGCACAATGTTATGGTGTGGTAAAAACTGTAAAAAACTGTAAACTGTAATTTTTCGAGTCGATTTTTACACTTACCCCCTTTTTCCACTTCCCCCAGTGTACCTTATATCAATATCATAGATCAATATTGATTACTTGTAAGCAATGCTGGCTGCCAAAACTTCACCATAATTTACATGCTAATTTTATCGCAATTGTCCAAGAGAAAATGTTCATGTTTTATCGTATTTTTCTGGGTTTTTATTGATTTTTAGGATGAAAATCAGTATAGGTACCCATAATGAGGGTATATAAAAACGTTTCCAAGCATGATTCGATCTGAAATTGTTTTTAGGTGATCCATAATGATGATATTAATTGCTAGCTTTTTTTTACCTTTTTTACATTAATATGTTTTACAAAATTAAACTTTGGTTAGGTTCCAAACCCGATCAAGCAACAAAATTGTCAGCGTTGGAAAGATTGGAGTTTCCTTAATAAGCTCCACGAAAAACATTTCACGCATCCTCACGCAATCGTGAGTTGTTTTTATTTTAATATAGTGAAGTTTGCTAAGAAAAGCTAGACGAAAAAAATAAATATTTATGATTTTGAGCGACAAAGCTCACATAAATGGTTCGCTTTCAAAGAAGAGCTGGACTTTGATGAAAAGCATACGCATTTTCGGATGTAAAAGGTTGTTAAGAAATAAAGCGGTTGAAGTGCAACGTATTTATCTGATCTGCTCTATTGATTGTAATTTCAATACATTATCCAGAGACTTTAACAAAAAGATATTTTAGTTACTAGATAAAGATTGTCGCTGTCGTCGCTGTCCGGAACATCTTTTGCTGGCGAGGATAGGGGAGCTAAATGTCAAAGAAGGAAAATCCATACGATTTGACAGGTATGTACCACACATGTTTCGGACAGCAGAACAAAGGGAACCGAAGCGACAATCTTTATCTAGTAACTAAAATATCTTTTCTTTAACATTATCCGATGACAACGAGCACAAAAACAAAAGTATATGCTTTGCTGTTAATTGTATGCATTTACAGACGACAAAATGATTGACATAGTTTTGGCCACGCTTTTACACTGCGTACTCCTATGTGGGGCGGCCAAAATATTTTTTCAATAAAAACTGTTTCTATGCAACATATATTATGTGAAGGAATATTTAAGAACCTTTTTTAACCCTTTAAAGACCATCGTCAACCCTTCAAAAAATGTCAACGGCGAAATGTTTTTTTCTTTCAATTTTTTTTTTGTGCGTTTTTTTATTTGTTTCTAATGCAGCTTGCATAATATAGCAAACAACCATATTTCTAGTAATAATGTTGTTCATTTTCTAATCATTACGAGGTATAGAGAATAAAAACCACAATTTTCAAGAAAACTTCAATTGCAGCGTTCTCGTAAAAGCGCAAATATGCGCAAGCAAATCACTCACTAAAAAATGGTTCTAGGGTTATATTTCAATCCCCAATTTACAGATGAGGGGACATTAGGTTTGCGGGACCATTTTATAGCGAAGAGTTATGATAATTAAAGTTTTTCTTCTACAACTTTTTGATATTAATCTTTGCGTGCAAAATAAACCAAACTATCGAAAAGCTATGGTTTTCAGCTTTGAAATGGTATATAAAACTTTATATTTGGAGAAAAATTGACTTCATAACATACAAATCAAAGTAAGGAACGATTTTTTTTTTATCAGCTTTTTTCACTTCGCCAGCCCATATCTTTTGACTGAATAAACATAGCGCTTCAATATTTTCAAATTCTCTTACCTAGGGTATATACCTACTTTCATATGATATATGAATTAGTCAAAAAGGAGATAGTAAATTTTTCGATAAATGGCCACCATGGTAACGCAAAAATGTTTTTGGTTTTCTCGAGAACGAATCGACGACGGAAATCAGGAGCCTCATTGCGCATCTCCTTTCGACAGCTCTTTCGTATGACAGTTTGCATGGTTTGCTCGTTTCGAGTCGAGGTGCGCAATGCCACCCCAGTTTGCTAAGTATGGGCCTTTTCACGAGACGTTTAAAAACAGCTGATTTTATCGTCAATTGACAGTTCTTCTACGAAGTGACAGCTTCGGACTTGCAGGCCTGTTCAGCGGTTGTAAACAAGTGCAGTCTCGGCAGTGTCACATGAAAAGGCCTATTAGCTAAGTAAGCTTAGAAACCTCGTCCGGTCACGACAATGACGCAGCCGGTAGAGTTGGAATAGTGATTTTTTTTAGTCGGTTGAGCTCCCTGTTTATATCTGAAATATCGGAATATCGGTGTCATCGGGGTCAGGTAAGGAAAAATATGTCCTGAGGAATTGTAAGAAATGGAAGATAAGATGAAAAATGCTAGCGTCTCCGGTAGGCCCCCTGACGGAAGTGCAGAGGAGTAGGCCGGGTGACAAGAGAGTTACTAAAAAAAGATGGCACATTGAGAAAAACAAAAATCAATGCCAAAAAAGTTGGCAAAACGAAAAAAAAATGAAGTATGCTAGCGTTGCCGCCGGTAGGCTCGCTGCCGGAAGGGCAGATGAGTAGGCCAGTTTAAAAAAAATATGGCACAATGAGAAAAATAAAAATAATTAAATAAATAAATGTTAGCGTCTCTGGTAGACCTGATAGTAGGGAGATCCGGATGAAAACATTATATAAAGGTTAAAATATGTGATCGGTGGGCAAATGGATATAAAACGAAATATGGAAAAATGGCATAATGAATAAAAGACCTAACATTGGATTAAATCTCGCTTAACTTTTCAAAAGGACCTAAGTAACATTTTTTTCATGAATTAATTTGAATACAGCAATCAATAGCTTTCATGGTGTTCTTTTGATTGCGCTATTCAAATTAATTCATGAAAAAATGTTACTTAGGTCCTTTTGAAAAGTTGAATGAGAAATTTGATTCGAAATTGATATGAATATAGGATACAACTAGGGGAAAAGACGGCTTTGGCAGGTTTTGTTCTATTATTGTCAGGGGGGTTTTTGTCGACCGAATTTGATGAAATTTGGCCACAATATTTTTTGATATGCAAAGAATGTTTAGGCCAAATTTGAGCATAATCAGTCACAAAAAAAAAACCCTGCCAATAATAGAACAAAACCTGCCAAAGCCGTCATTCCCCCTATTATATTTGAAATTAAGATTTGAAGGGACACGGAATAACGAGGTACCGACTGTTTACTTCGATGAAAATTGCTTCTAACTGGCACTTGGCAGTAGCAGTAAAAAGTGTAGACAACAACATTCTGAGCATTGGAATTGGACTTTAATTGAATTTGAATTGGATTTAGATTTGGATAGGATTAGGATTAGATTTGAATCATTTGTTTGAGAAACTACATAAGTCCATTTTACACTATTTCGAGAAAACAACAAAAAACTGTTTTTGAACAAATTTGCACCGAATCTTTCGATTTTTTCGATACAGATCAATAGTTTTTGGCAAAACTCAACACCCTGGGGCACTTTCAGTGCAAAAAATGTAAGCAGTACCCTACAATTGCTCTTCAAAGTATGTGGACATATGTAGTTTCTCAAACAAACGATTTTTTTTTCATACATTCCTGAACAAAATTTTTTTTTCGTGTTTTTTGCCAGAATACGTATATTTGGACGAGGATTCAGAATATATAAAAATCTCATTTTGGCCAAAAATGTTACATATGCAGTTTCTCAAACAAACGGTTCATTTGGATTGGATTTCGATTAGATTTGGATTGGTTTTGGATTGAATTGTAATTGGTTTCGAATTGGATTGAATCTGGATTTGGATTCGATTTAAGTTGGATTTGGATTGAATTGTAATTGGTTTCGAATTGGATTGAATCTGGATTTGGATTCGATTTAAGTTGGATTTGGATTGAATTTGGATTGGATTTGGATTGAATATGGATTGGATTTGATTTGTTTTTGGATTGGATTTGTGATTGTATTGGATTGGATTGGTTTTGGATTGGTTTTGGATTGGATTTGATTTGTATTTGGATTGGTTTTGGATTGGATGTGCATTGTATTTGGATTGAATTCGGATTGGATTTGGATTGGATTTGGATTAGATTTTATTTGAATTGGATTTGGATTGAATTTGAATTGGATTTGGATAGGATTTGGATTGGGTTTGGATTGAATTTTGATTGGATTAGATTTGGATTGGATTTCGATTAGATTTCGATTGGATTGGGATTGGATTGAATCTGGATTTGGATTTGGATTGAATTTGGATTGGATTCGGATTGGATTTGGATGGGATTTGGATTAAATTGTCATATTGTAAATCTAAGATTGATTCATAAGAATTTGTTAATGATGTTTATCTAGGATCAAAGATATTTGCATCTCAATGAAATTTGCAATAAAACACGTCAAGAGTAGAGGAGGGGGAGAATGTAGTAAGATTGGCATTAGATGTTATGGTAAAATTATTATAGCAAGATGCCATTATCATTACCATTATTCCTTTAAATCTTCATTTGACATATGTTCTAATGATATGCACTCATTTATTGAGTAACTCGATTCAACGTGTATTGAGCTAAGAAACCTGAGCTAGAAACCTCGTCCGGTCACGTCAGGGGGTTGGGTGGGTTAGGTTTTTTGAGAAGCGTGAGATAATATATAAAAAAATATAAAAAGAAGAAGTGTGACGAGGAGAGGGTGCTTAAAATAACTCATTTTTATAGGATGTACAAAAAGAATATTTCTTTTATTTTTTCCCAAGCCCAATATCGAATATTATCAAAGTAGTAAGATTTGCTAGATATTCAGAAAACTTTTGAGAATGTTTAGGAATTTTTGGAAAATTGACTCAATTTTCTTTTATTTTTGAACCTACGCACTACTACATCTATTCGGGCTAATGAAATCCACCTTTGAAATGCGTCGATTGATGGTTGAAACCACTATTAGAGCTATTTCGAATATCTCCTTCTTCTATATATTTATTTTATATACATACAAATGAATTTCTGTCTGTCTGAACCTTATAGACTCCAAAACTACTGAACCGATCGGCGTGAAAATTTGTATGCAAAGGTAAGGAGGGCTCCCATACAAATGAAACACCAATTTTATCATAACTCGAGAATTAATCAAGCGAATGGAACCAAATCTGGCATGTGGAAGTTTTGGAAGAGAAGATATGTTTATGTAGTGGTTTGAAACCCCTCTCTCTCCTGGAAAAGGGGGCACCAAAACAAATAAACCCGAAATTTCTCCATACCGCCATCGGGGGTGATAATGGGTCTGGGGCTAAGAATGGGTCATCGCTCTTACAGGCAGCCTGAAGGTCGAATAACAAAATCGTTTAAAAAGGACTCTTATATTTTAGTCTTCTTGCCCTCAGATACATTCAGTCTATTCTACAAGCATTCTAAATAGTTGAAACAGTGACCCATTCTCACCCCCGTTTGACCCATTGACGACCTTAACTCGAGAAATAATCAGAGAATAAATCAATTTTAGGCGATACGAAGTTCGTCGGATCTGCTAGTAATAAAATAAAAATATTGGGGGAGATCCCCCAGCGCCGGACACCTCCCAATACCAGACACTTTTAAAAACGGCACTTGCAGGCATCCCTCCATCACCTTATGTAATAAAAAAGAAAGCTATTGAAAAGTCCTTTACCTGCTTGAGCTTGAGCTTGATTGACTGCCCGTAATTGCTACTCCATCATGACCAGATCAGCTGTTCTTGAACAGAGAACCAACAGATGTTTGCTTGGGACTAGCACTCATCTTCATTGTACAAGTACTGGTGATCTCATTTGTTAGGTCATACTGGCGCCTGCCACGAATGCAAGTCATTATAGGGAAGGGGAGGAAATGATGATGCAATCACTCGCCTACTGCGAGCCGAATATACCTCTGCACTTGCCACGAGTTCATGCGGAATTTGTTGGAATTTTTGGGTTAGGTTCGAGGAGCAGAGGTTCGTCTTGGTTAACGAGCTGCTAATGTGACAGATAGGAGGAAACAACTGATAGAATTTCTTATTGGATGTAGGAAACGAATTTTTTTTGGTTCATTTCGAATTCTAGCAGTTTCTACTAGAATAGTCACGTTGAAGGTTTGGTAGTATAGAAATGGAAACGGTATGGAAGCCCATTTCCAGTTCTAGTGATTGCTAGATCATGAGAAATATAGAGTAAGATACAAAGTAGCAGAATGGAACGGTCGTGGGATTGAACCCACGACCTCCTGCGTATGAGGCAAATGCAGTAGCCATATGACTACCAATTCCGTTCAACTTTTGAAAAGTCCTTTAGGGATGATTCAAGTATGACGTCCACTACTTTTTGAGATTTCTAGACCCCCCCCTCCCCTTTCTGTCACGCTTTTTGGTATACCAAGTATATGCACTGTCACAAAATCTTAGACCCCCCCCCCTAAAATCTGTGACATCATTGTTGAACGACCCCTTACCTGCATGGAAAACCAGATCCTCATGTTGTAAACTTTGTACAAAATTTGAAATTGAGCAAAAATGTTAAAAATGTTCATGTTCCACCTTATTTCAGAAGGTTTGAATTAGCAATGGAATGCATTCTGATTATGTCGAGATGGCCAACATAAGTCATATTTCAAATAGCGATCATGATTTGTTAGATATATAATGTATCTACGGTGCAAAATCAATTTCCGTATCCGGTGGCTGTCCCCGGGTCCGGACAGTGAGTTTTTTTTATGTGATCAAATAGCCATTCTTTGCACCTGTTTTGCTAAACTTGCTTCAATTCAATTGTTTTTTTCTTGCTGATGTATCAGAAAGCTACAGAAATAAACAGAACCGAAAATTGAAGCTGTCATTGAATTGAAGGGAATTTTAAGTAGGATGTAAGAAATTGAGCTGGAGAGTCAAAAACGCTCTATTAACACGTGTTAATATCGACAACTTGAAGCAAGTGAAAAATTTCTATTCTGAATGATGTCTTTACTCATGTAATAGGAACTTGGACATATTTGAACATGATGCAATATTGTCCAGTAGGGTAACGGCTGTATTTTGGACCGGGCTCATATTTTGGACCACCTAGCTGAATTTTGCAGTTATATCACACAAAACTAAATAAAACATGCAACATTTAACTTTTATTGCAAAAAGAAACTATCCATTAGGTATCTCCTACATTTGTTTCTTATAAAATAAAGCCATTATTAAGAATATTTTCACGTATTTACCCATTCCGGCTAGATTAGACCAAAACCAAGACGACATTGTAAAATGGAATTCAACTTTCAAAAGCTAACAATTAATTGCATATTATTCGGCAACTCGGCCGTACGAAAACCATTTTTTTGTTAAATATCTTGGCTGTGCATATGCACAGCATATGTTTCGAAATGGACAAATTGATATGAAATTTGCGAAAAAGAATCCACGTGTCTTGGAGGGACTCGAACCCTCAACCTCCTACTCTCTAGATAGGCGTGATAACCCCTACACAACAAGACCACTTAAAGGTCACGTTTGCGGAAAAGCCATCAGAATCCGAGTACCAACCTCCACCGCGGTTAGCTCTCTTTTTTGCAAATTGAATATCTTTCGGATGCTTGATTTGCCCAATCTCCACATTTGCTTTACTGTTGTATATCCACAGCCAAGCATCCGAAAGATATTCAATTTGCAAAAAAGAGAGCTAACCGCGGTGGAGGTTGGTACTCGGATTCTGAGTGCACTCGCTTGGCTGTGGATATACAACAGTAAAGCAAATGTGGAGATTGGGCAAATCAAGCATCCGAAAGATATTCAATTTGCAAAAAAGAGAGCTAACCGCGGTGGAGGTTGGTACTCGGATTCTGATGGCTTTTCCGCAAACGTGACCTTTAAGTGGTCTTGTTGTGTAGGGGTTATCACGCCTATCTAGAGAGTAGGAGGTTGAGGGTTCGAGTCCCTCCAAGACACGTGGATTCTTTTTCGCAAATTTCATATCAATTTGTCCATTTCGAAACATATGCTGTGCATATGCACAGCCAAGATATTTCAAAAGCTGTAAGTTTATTTGTACATAGATTTAAAGCATGTGAATGATGTTGTTGACCTCTTAGAACCTAATTGAAGCAGATTCAGACCTGAAGCAAAACATTCCAAGTTTAAAAACAGTATTCTGAGGCATGTCCAAAATAGGTTCATTTTTCATTGAACCGAACATATTTTCGACATATCTTCTTTTTAAGTTCTAGATCTCTTAAACTTTTGCCTTTTTGCTACCAGAGGTGAGCCTTGTTGCCTGAGCTGAAAGTCTCTCAAATGAAAACAATAATAATAATAACTTTTGTTTTTACCAACCATTTATTTCTCTAGTATCAAACCATTCATAAATTACCGTTCATACCGAATTTATAAATTACCGTTCATTGATGTAAGTCCTTGAAAAATGTCTATCAAACCTACATGTAACTGTTTTCATTATATCCATACGAGAATAGTTAAGAAAGCTCCATGATAAAAACCAATCTTTGCTAGAGCTCTCCGTCCGTGCTGCTTGCCAATGGAACAGAGTTCCGTGTTCTACGATTATGTTTCGTTTGGAAAAAGAATGCGCAAGGAGCAAGGAAGAACCGAGCAACCCACTACTATCAAGGACGCAAATGGAACAGATCTTTAAACTACATAAAAAATATGACCGGGTAGAAGTGACCAGGTGCATACATCACGACCATGGGCCGCACGTTTGTTTTGCTTTGATGATGCTGTACCCAGTGGTATTGAAATTGATTAGTTTCAATACCCTTATTAGCTATTGGTATTGTTCTTAGCTTTTGAGTGATGATGAAATTGTATTGCTTAACAAATACTTTAAGGATGATACGTCAAAAATGCTGGGGATCACTAATTTAATCTAATAGTAACATAACTTTGCAAGCAATTCAAAATTATTCGAGTGGTCCAAAATATGTTAAATAGGTGGTCCAAAATAAAAACTGGTGGTCCAAAATTAAATCTCACATATTTTCAGAATTTATGATATTTTGGTTCTTTCGGTGTGATTTACAAACATTTTTACCTACAAATCCTACCTAGCTTTCACCACTTTTTAGTTGCGTAGGGAATTGATCAAGAATTATTACAAAATCAAACTTTTATTCGAAAAATTGTTCTTCCATCTCCTAAAGTGGTCCAAAATACCTCCCTTACCCTACTCGGAGACACTTTTCTGAACCGTGAAAATTTTCACCAAAATTCATCATCAAAATACATCGTCCAAAAACGTGTTCAAATGATCAAATATAGTTTGTATGAATCATTAATGATCATATTTTGTGTATATGGTGTACAAGTAAACATAACTCGGATAATTAGAGAGTTTTTCGTTAAATGGCTTATGTGTCCGGCACTGGGGGATCTCCCCCTACAACTCTGAATCTGGACTCTCTGTGGTGTCGATGGTCTGAGTAGAACCACTACTGGACCTAATTAGGTCAATATAATCCTATCCTGTAGTGAGATGGGACGGTCAGAATCGATATCTAACTTAAATGAATCAATCTATTTTTTAGTAAGTTGGGCTTGGGTGAGGTTCAAAGTTAAACATTATTGTTTGTAACTAGTTTTGGAGGCCATCGAGAAAAATGAATTCATATGAAATGATGTTGAAATGAAGAAAAAAATCTTTGTATTCTAGATTTCGGCGCCTTCCCACTAATTTATACTAATGCCTTGATTTCTTCAATTGGTTAATTTAGGTGTGCTTGGAATGCTTGCATAAGATAAGTTTTTAATTTGGCTATAGATATTCTAGAGTTTCTCATCTTCATAAGGATTCTAACTTTAACAAGTAAAGAACATACGTAACATTATTTAAGGTGATTATACAATCCAGCCATGTGGTGAATTTCAAATTCACCACACGGTTTTCTACTCCTATTATCAAAAGTTCAAATCTAGCGTAATAATTTTCGTACAAAGCTGAAATTAAAGTCGATTGTTTAGCATGAGTAAGCAAACGATCTACGGATGTTTCATCCCCATGGGCGTTATATTTCTCTCAATTCGTGCTCTTAAAAAATCACTAGAAAAAGCACGTGGTTTCCAAGATGGACGATTTGTGGCTTTGTTGTATGATCACCTTAAAACTATCTTGTTGCAAAAGCTCTACTA
Organism: Armigeres subalbatus; assembly: GCF_024139115.2. NCBI lineage: Eukaryota > Metazoa > Arthropoda > Insecta > Diptera > Culicidae > Armigeres > Armigeres subalbatus. The sequence goes on along the minus strand of NW_026942982.1, from coordinate 58,868 downwards.
TTTATCTTTAAGAATAAACTCTATGCGAAGTCGTCGAAAACGAAACAACTTCAACTATAATAACTTGAGATGACACGTAGTCTGAATAACGTACATATTTATTACTTATACGGGAGAAAATAAAAAAGCTTGTGGCCTTATGTTATGATTACCGAAAAACCCAGATTAATCCACCTAGCGGTGATGGCGCCTTTCTCGTTCGTTCAAAAGGTTTGAAATAATCTAAAATAACACCAATATGTGGATTGGTCTTATTTTTCATATTTGTTCATAGGCATAACAAAATTTCGTCACGTCGAATGCAATTGCAAATCGGTTGAGGAAAAGTGCCTGAAAAATGAGTGATAATTTTTTAGCGATTTTTCCATAAAAAAAAATGGTATAATTTTCGATCCCATAGTCCGATATGGCCAATTTTCAATAGGAAACAACGGGACAGGATTCTACGTCGAATGCAACTTGTTGTGAGCAAATCGGTTAAGAATAAGTGCCCGAAAATGAGTGACATTTTTTACGCGATATTTTCGTATGAATTTGTATTTTGGCCATAACTTTCGATCCCATAGTCTGATCTGGCTAATTTCAAATAAGAAACAATGGGACAGGATTCTGCGTCGAATGCAACCTGTTGCGAGCAAATCGGTTGAGGATAAGTGCCCGAAAAATGAGTGACATTTTTTACGCGATTTTTTCGTATGAATTTGTATTTTGACCATAAACTCTGATCCCATAGTCCGATCTGGCCAATTTCAAATAGGAAACAATAGAACAGGATTCTGCGTCGAATGCAACTTGTTGCGAGCAAATCGGTTGAGGGTAAGAGCCCGAAAAATGAGTGACATTTTTTACGCGATTTTTTCGTATGAATTTGTATTTTGGCCATAACTTTCGATCCCATGATTCTATCTGGCGAATTTTAAATAGGAAACAATGGGACAGGATTCTGCGTAAAATGCAACTTGTTGCGAGCAAATCGGTTGCGGATAAGTGCCCGAAAAATGAGTGACATTGTTTACGCGATTTTTTCGTATGAATTTGTATTTTGACCATAACTTCTGATCCCATAGTCCGATTTGGCCAATTTCAAATAGGAAACAATGGGACAGGATTCTGCGTCGAATGCAACTTGTTGCGAGCAAATCGGTTGAGGATAAGTGCCCGGAAAAAGAGTGACATTTTTTACGCGATTTTTTTGTATGAATTTGTATGTTGGCCATAACTTCTGATCCCATAGTCCGATCTGGCCAATTTCAAATAGGAAACAATGGGACAGGATACTGCGTCGAATGCAGCCTGTTGTGAGCAAATCGGTTGAGGTTAAATGCCCGAAAAATGAGTGACATTTTTTACGCTATTTTTTCGTATGAATTTGTATTTTGGCCATAACTTTTGATCCCATAGTCCGATCTGGCCAATTTCAAATAGGAAACAATGGGACAGGATTCTGCGTCGAATGCAACTTGCGAGCAAATCAGTAGAGGGAAAGTGTCCGAAAAATGAGTGACATTTTTTACGCGATTTTTTTTGTATTAATTTGTATTTTGGCCATAACTTTTGATCCCATAGTCCGATCTGAATAATTTCAAATAGGAAACAATGGGACAGGATTCTGCGTCGAATGCAACTTGTTGCGAGCAAATCGGTTGAGGGTAAGTGCCCTAAAAATGAGTGACATTTTTTACGCGATTTTTTGTATGAATTTGTATTTTGGCCATAACTTCTGATCCCATAGTCCGATCTGGCCAATTTCAAATAGGAAACAATGGGACAGGATTCTGCGTCGAATGCAACTTGTTGCGAGCAAATCGGTTGAGGGTAAGTGCCCGAAAAATGAGTGACATTTTTTGAGTAGTTTTGCGCACACACACATACACACACACACACACACAGACATCACCTCAATTCGTCGAACTGAGTCGATTGGTATATAACACTATGGGTCTCCGGGCCTTCTATAAAAAGTTTGTTTTTGGAGCGATCATATAGCCTTTACCGTATACTTAGTATACGAGAAAGGCAAAAAGATTAAAACCTCACGTCGATTCACGTTGATAGTATTCAGATTTAGGTAAATGGGTTTCAGATAAGTAATCAAAGCTCAAATTTAATTCTTAGTTCTTAAATTGTTTGAAAAAACACATAAATAAAGTTAAAAAAACTTGGCTCGGTAAGCATCAAAACTGGTATTAAGTACGCAGCTAATCATCGTGCGCTAAAAATACCGCGATCAAAATTCGTTGAACTCAATCAACCGAGCTATCAAGAAGATCAAACCGGCTCTACAGCGGAAATGTTGCTAGGATCTAAGAACGATCTATCGTAATCGTTTCTATAGCGGGATGTTCTACCGCATGCAATCTCTTCGTGGGGCTTATTGGAGCGCAATGGCTGACAGTCTCGAGTAAACTAAGTTCAGCGCTGAATAACTTACGTACCGGTTATGGAACAATTTAAAGGGGAGGTGGGAGTAAAACGGACAGGGGTCCCGTTTGAGCTAAATCGTCACAAATTTGGCACTCTATCAAGTTTCAAGTTTTGGCACTTCAAGCTAGTTTCAAATTATGAGTACGACATGTTTTACTACATTCAAATAATGAAAACTATTCCTCGAGGATCTTATACTTAGCCTATTCAAAGATTATGTTACTGGTTAAATTTATGATTTATCTTGAAATTCGATTTTTTTTAGAGTTTTTTGTGGGGTTCTGATGTGGGTAATATGAACCATATGATGTACATATATCTTTTTCATTGAAATTTTGAAAAGTTTATGTATTAGGAACCGATGGCGCACCATGTGGGTGTCTTGTTGATAGTTGGATGGCAACTTTATGTTTCATTGTTAGGGAACATTCGTCGGGTTCGGATACGATCAAATGTGCTACAGATGCAAAAACATACCTAAATGGATCCCTTAAGAGTTGCAAATGGATCAAGATGAGGTGCAAAATCCTTCGGAAGCTATTCATGATCATCACAGTAACTCAGAGAATATGTTTAATATGACATAATTGGTTTCTAACAGTCGATATCGAATCACAGAATACCGTCTCATGAAGAGTCTACTTTAATGAAAGTTATACTATGGAGTTTCGAAACAGTTAACCTACAGTTTGTCTGTGCCTAACAATGTCTTAGTTGAGCTTCATATGCACCAAAGCTATCACGCTTTTGTAAAAAGCACAAAACCCATTTTTTACTGTTCCTTCGATAGGAATTTTAAATCTATCAAACTTTAGGAACGCATATTTTATATGGTCCATGAGGCGCTATGAGGTCAGGTTGATTCCTTTCACCAGTGCAGAAAATTAATTGTTCATTAAATTGTGGTTGATGTGTGGTCACATGTCAATTATTATTTTTACGATGAATTCCATAACCACGGTAATTTCTCCCATTTGTGGAAATCGAACGTGAAAAAAAAAGTTTCAATTTCGCCAATAACACATTTGCCGAGGTATCGATCAGTGACGCAAATATCTTCTCCATTGTTGACGATTATTATTTCTGTTTGAAAGGGAAGACTAAAAAGAAGATGAGTATGCGAAAGTACCCAAACACATGTCGAAGACGCGAAGCGCACGAAACAAGAACGTGCCATAGGTGCCATACCACACCGCTCACATAAATTGTCGACCACGCATATCTACACGAAGGAGGATGACGACGGCAGACAGATGACCGCAAATCGGTCGAAATTGCTCCAAAATATGCGAGAAAGCCATTGTTGGGGCGTGTGTGATGCGGAGCGTGGGGTGTTTCCTCGTGAATTGCTTTTTAATAGCCTCAATTAATGAGCTTATCGGATCAGGTGCCATTAGAGTCATTACGGTTCCGATTCGAGACGATAATCGCATGTGGAATTGGGGGGCCTATACGGGGAAAAACCCCCGCCTTGAACTTGTGGCAAGGTTTCGGTTATTTTGGCCAATCCATTCTTTGTGCGACATGACAAGGGCGACAAGCGATAGGCGTTTGGGCTTTCAAGTGCAAGTTATTTGTACGGAAAGGCTTTAGTTTCCCTCAATATTGGGAAACCGTCGACTGTAGACGGCCTAAAATACACGGATAATAAAAATTGCATCCAAGATCTCAAAGCAATGAACTCATAAAATTTCGAATTCTGGAGATCAGCATAGTTGGAAATTAGTACATTAAAATTTCTTTCAGAAAATCAAGATGCAAATCCGTCAGTCTGTTACAAGTAAGCCAAATTGTCTCCATTCTTTTTGGTCCTCAAGTTGCACGTCGCCAATCACGCAGGCTTACGAAGCTTTGGTGATTATACGACCAAGAATTTCTTAATTGTTACAAAATGAAATCGTAGCACGAGTAAGACTCACGGGTAAGCGAATTATTCGCAGCTGCTTCAATTAACATTCAATACTGATCAAAGGGCGCAATGCAAAATTGAAGTCAGCAGCAGGCACAATACTAATTGACCGATCAGTTTCCATATCGATAAGGTAAGGTAGGTATCGGTTGCCAGTTGTAATATCCGACATAGGGATGGACAACTCATGGCTATCCACAACACCTTGGCGCACGTTCCCCTCAGCCGGCTGATGCTCATAGGACACCCAGCTGATGGTGCGCAGATTGAATTTTTAATTTTATTTTGTATTCCTAGCTACCAGCGCTGACAGTCAAAGGTGTCGAAGATGTATCGCGAAAGATGACACAATTTTTTCTGCTACCTTGCAAAACTGAAAAAAAAAACATATTAAGTAAGGCTGCATTGTTGGCCTGGATCGATAATATCAAGAGAATGTGTGGAATGTATTACACTGGGGTCGCTTTTACCGCGTATATATTTTATCAATTTCTCGGTTTACCTCCTTCTCCACAGTAGAAGCATAAGTCTTCTTCTTCTTATTGGCATTACATCCCCACACTGGGACAGATCCGCCTCGCAGCTTAGTGTTTATTAAGCACTTCCACAGTTATAAACTGCGAGATTTCTAAGCCAGGTTACCATTATTGCATTCGTATATCATGAGGCCAGCACGATGATACTTTTATGCCCAGGGAAGTCGAAACAATTTCCAATCCGAAAATTGCCTAGACCGGCACCGGGAATCGAACCCAGCCACCCTCAGCATGGTCTTGCGTCTTACCGCACGGATAAGGAGGGCCCTTTAGAAGCATAAGTACTAGAACGCTAATGGCGCTGAAGTCATTTAAATTATTTTGCCAAATTATGCTTCAACAAGCTTCAATTGGCCTATTTTCCATAAGTTATGCATCATGTTGTAGTGCAAGTTTGGTTTCATCACCAACATTGACACTTGTAGTACCGGTACTTTAGCTGCCAGGACGTAACCTAGATGTTTGTCTCGCGAACAGGAACGACATTAGCAATCTTATACTTCTGAAACAATTATTTCTTAAATACCTCCTAGATTTCTTCGTGGGGTCATCACCATGTTTTGGCCACTCCAAACGCCGGAAACAGCCAAAATCACACCGCATAAAAAGCGACTCCAGTGTATATTGAATCATCAATCGAATAATCGTAATCGTAATCGTAGGATATATGCCCATTTAGTGTTATTTGATTGCCATGATCTCAGTGATCTCTATTTTAGAGATCTCAGTGAATTGTATAGAACCGTTTTTACGACTGTGATAATTATGGCGATTAATCTGATTAAGGGCTGTCCATTCGGCAGGCGGTGTCGGCGTGACCACCATCAGCTTGTCCCTTCTCCCCGTGCTCAAGTGGAAGGGTTACTTCCGACCTGTCGGAGGACTTTCTTGACTCTCTGAATGCAGAGCAACCCGCCGTCGTAATGTGAGGGAAAGTCAATGCGCTTATTGGCAAGCGTAGACCTTCCCTGTGTAAGCCCGTACCATTTCCGATCTACTGAAGGTTACCGCCATCGGGGGTGACAATGGGTCTGGGGGTGAGAATAGGTCATCGCTCTCACCGGCAGTCTGGAGGTCGTATAACAAAATCGTTCAAAAAGGCCTCTTATATTTTAGTCTTCTTGCCCTCAGGTACATTAAATCTTTTCTACAAGCATTCTAAGTAGTTGAAAAAGTGACCCATTCTCACCCCCATTTGACCCATTGTCACCCCCGACGACGGTACATCAGTCATATCGGTATGTGACTTAAGTCCATTTAAAGGCTCATAGCCACTAGATGCTTAACGTTAGGTACAAAACTTGTGGGTCTCGCTGAACCTGAAGCTCGATAGCTGAAGCTCGATAGCACACTGAAAAACGACTCAAGTCGAATGAAAAACACTCGTCACCTTTATTGCTTTCGAATGTTGTTCGAGAGTCATTTCTTGCTGGAAGTTTTTAATAATATTTGTTATTATTTCTCTACGGGAAGAGAATAAATGTTTCATTATTGTATCTTGAAGGAAATAATGTCTTTAGTATACCTACTTTTATAGTTTCCAAACAATATGCAATATTTTATTATCCCGAAATCTACGTAAAAACGACTTCAATCAAAATCATTTTTTTGCTGTTTTCACGTATTTCTTGACGATTTCGATAAACCGCGTGAAAAATCTAGGGAGAAAATCTACGTAAAAATAGTTGAGTTAAATAAAAAAAACCCAGAATAATCCACCTAGCAGTGATGGTGCCGTTCTCGTGTATTATAAAATATAACAAGAAAAGTACATAAGAAAGGTCAAAATTGCATAGATTAAGTTATTTTAATCAATTCACATTCATTTGCGTTCATTTGGATGCATTACAGAAATTTAAAAAAAAAATATTTCGATTTCGATTTTTTTTTTCTTGGGAAAAATGGGGAAACAAACAATGTTTTTTAAATAACTACGGAACACAATGGCCGATTGGACCTCAATTCGTCGAGCTGAGTCGATTGGTATATAACACTAAGGGTCTCCGAGCCTTCTATCAAAAGTTCGGTTTTGGCGTGATCCTATAGCCTTTACGTATACTTAGCATACGCGAAAGGCAAAACGCGCAAGAAATGACCCAAGTGCATTTAACTAAAACACATGGAAACATCAAAGTAATTTATTATTGAATCCTTTTTTAGCTTTAAATTATTTAGCTCAAAATTGAATCTGTGGCATAAACTCAAATAAATATAAAACTTATAATTTGTGTCATACATGTCGTATCGGCATAATGTTTTAATCGGTTGCAACTGCTCAATAAATATAATATTCCTTTTTATAGTCATTGAGCACAATTTGCTTGTTTATAAATTAACTGTCAATTCATGCCCCGAAAGATGCCAACATGCTACACGCAGCTGAATTTACTCTTATTCTCTCTGTTTGCTCACATTCGCCATGCGCTGAAGGTTGTCTCTCCAGCGGGCGGCATACCAAACACGGAGAAAGCTATCTCTTATTCTCTCTGTTTACATTTCGTTTGACAGAACATACTCGATTGAGCTAGTACAGCACCATTCGAAATCTTGTACTGCGACTGAATGAAGTCGAACGAAATACATAATGCCGCAATTTTTTCGAAACGAATGCAAAAATGTACGAATCGAGTGATTCGATTCGAGATGCGCAATGCCACCCCTGGTTAACAAAACCTTTCCCGACGAGTGGCGGCTCACCCACGTTGTTACCTTATTACTATCCGAAATGACAGCAGCTCATCCCGGAATGCTGCCAAGAGTACCGGCCTATCTCACTGATCTCGTGCGTATCCAAGGTCATCGGAAGGCTGGTAGACTGCGAGATGCTTGGAATAGACGGAAGATTCGGCTCCCGACAACATGCCTTCCGCCCGGGGTACGGCACCGGGTCCTACTTTGTCGGATTAGGGGACGTTCTCCAGGACGCCTCCCGGATAGGGAAAACTCGCAAACCTAGTATCCCCCGATATCTCGTTTAACTGTACGTGTTGCAGCAGCTAGGCGAATTTTTCCCGGCACTATTTTGGCTTTGTTTTGATTTTTCTCCTAAAACGCTCGTTCCAAGTCATGATCAACAATCAGTGTTCACGGGCCTACCAGGTAGAAATAGGTGTGCCCCAAGGGTCGGTCCTGGCAGTCCAACACTTCTAAGTCGTCGAGTCGATCGTGGTCTAACCTTCCCTCCCTATTTTGATGGGGTTAAGGTCGATTGTTAAACTAACTACTAAAACGACTAAATAACGACTAAAACAAGACCAACAACAGGGTGCGTATAGAAGGCTATCGTCGCCTTCTATACATACAGTGAACGTTCGCTAATTCGGTTTTCATCGAATTGTTTCAACAACAAATAGTCGTATAAAATACAATCAAAAACTTTTTTTTACATTTTCCAACAATTTCAACTATATCAAATAACTTTTGTTCACACAATTTTCTCAAAGGTGATTCCTTCTTATTTAAATTTTTAAGAAAAGTTGTAGACGACAAAAATTAAATAACAAAGACTTCTGCAATCAGAGTGCAAATAATAAAAATCGTTCGCATGATACAGATAGGTTTAAATGACCATTCCACAATTTATTCCTGAAACTTGGTACATTTGGATTAGTTTGAATAATATTATAGAAGCTTAGAAATAGTGAGCTTTCAGATACAACGCAATTATATTGAAGCTTTTGATATCTTCGTAGAGGTAACACAAGTTTGAATGTTGGCATTTTTTTGTTCAGTAAATTGATCCTAGTATCTATAAATCTTTTCCTTAGCCTAGCGGTAAGATGCGCGGCTATATAGCAAGGCAATGCTGAGAGTGACTGCTTTTGGTTGCCGGTGCCGGTCTTGGCTTGGAAACCTCGCGGTGAATAACTGTGGAAGTACTCAGCTAAGCAGCGACGCGGTAATATCCCAGTGGAGGATGTATTAATGCCAATAAGAAGGAAGAAGGAAGGATCTTTAAATATGTGAATGATCTGAGTACGCGCTTCTTTACAAAACTTTTGGCATGATGCAAGAGGAATCACAAGTTTTTTTATCGGTAACAGATTCGCTGCTTGCGAAAGCCTATTGAGCCTCAATGTTTTTTCTACTTCTTCTTCTTCTTCTTATTGGCATTACATCCCCACACTGGGACATAGCCGCTTCGCAGCTTAGTGTTCATTAAGCACTTCCACAGTTATTAACTGCGAGGTTTCTAAACCAAGTTACCATTCTTTTAGTAGGCCGCCCAAAAATAATTGAACAAGTAGAAATATATCGATTTTTTTTTTGTTTAATGCAAATATTTTCTCTTATTTAGGTTATTTGTTTGTAATTAAATTGAATGGGAATCGACATTGTGGTCAAAGAAAACATAATTTTGTTTTGGGAAAATTGTAACACCTTCTGATGCATAATCTAATTCTTTTGGTAAATGTTTGTTGATTCATTAAAGAGAGTATGTGTACAATATACTAAAATAAACCAAAAAAAATCTGCATGTTTTTAGCGTTTTATCGTGAAGGATAAAATTTATCAATGAATAGTTAATTTGATTAAAATTTGCCTAATCAATAAATTTTGAATAATATAACATTACATGGCAAACTTTTCAACAAAATTTCGACGTTTTGGTTTAGTAAGTATATTTATATCCAATTTGAATGAATATATCTTGATTCCTTATTAGAGGTCAAATAGAATCCTATATTTGAACTTAGAGCAATGATTTATTTCTGAATACACCTGTAGCTTTGTTGGCAATATTGGTAAAATTTGAATATTTGTCATTGATAGATCGTAGTTTTAACATAACAACACTCCGAAAAGCACGAATTCGATTAAAATTTATAGAAGTAATGGATTCTGAAAGCTAATTGGCGTCATCTCGGAATCCTTTTATTATTTTAATTTCCTAGATAGATTAGAATTATTTGAAAATTGTAGAAGAAACAAACAAAATAACTGTTGTGTGTATCCTAATCCGATGCGTTCCACAAAACAGAATCCAAAGTATAATCACAATTGAATTTGCAGTTGAGTAGTAGTTAGAGAAAATGGAAATATACCTACATTGACTTGTATATCCCACGAGATGATCCGACCAAGGGCCGAATATCTCGTTCATAAAGATTTTAATATTAATAACATATATACAAACAAAACACAAATAGATAACAGATATTAGAAAAATAAATTCGAATGTAAATGTGTAAATTATCACCAAGTTTCCTGTGTATGTTTTCATCATATTGGTATCGCCCACAATCGTGTATAGCAAGACTGAGGTACATCATGCAGCGGTCACCTTGCCGCGGTGCAACAAGCAAGTAATTAGGCCGGCTCCGGATCATTAATAAGTTTTTTTTGCTTCACACATACTTCTCAACAACGGCATTTCAGATCATTGTGGTTTCAATCAGCTCGATATCATAGGCAGTTAGATCAGAGGTACGCCGCCTTTTCTAACCCGGGCTGCATTCAATTATCAACTTGTTTTTCATCCCAAACCAGATTTTTTGAAAAACAGACGTGTACAATTGTCAATTGCTCGAAATTCCATCTTCGTTAATGCAAAACAATGAATTTGTTTTTCACGAAAATGTGATTAGTGAAGGCAAAGCAGAACACTTTATTTCAAAAGATCACGCGATCGTTCTGCGTACTTCTTGAAAACACGAACAAGCCATTTTGATTTATTTACCGATCGCTCATAAGGCACACAAAGGCGTCCAATCATGCACTTCCGCGCGATTGTTCTGTGTCCAACACAAAACACGAACAAACTTGCAACTTGTGTAAAGAAAATTATTTTGAGCTTTTTAGTAGAATGTCTTCACTTGTCATCAGTGACGGGAAATGTCATATCGATGTCATGGGACTAATTTGTTAATAACTTTTTTCATAAGTTATTCACATTTGTATGTTTTATATAAACATGTAGCCCTTAAAGGATACTAAAACTTTTTCTAATAGGTCATTGCTCTAAATCTGAAATTGACGGCGTGAGAGCCCAATTAGGGTCAAATGACATTAATGTCATGACATTCCGTGACATTTTTTTAATTTCCTTATCATGCCTCACACTTTGTATTTAGAACAATGGTCTGTTCGGCAAAGTTGTAGCATCCTTTGAGCATTACATGTTAACCAAAAAATCTGAATTGTAAATAACTTTTGAAAAAAGTTATTAGCAAATTAGTAATAGCAACCCCATGACATTTTTTTGACATTTCCCATCACTGCTTGTCATAAGACGAGTTTGTACAATCCCATTGAATTCCACCACTTAATTGTATCTTGACAGATACGTATTTCGACCTCAACAGTAAGGCCGTCTTCAGTGTGACCGCAGCAAGCCATGCGCGCGGATGGTTGGTTTTAAATTTGCTGTCACGTTTTTGTTCGTTCGCGCAAGAAACAGATTCGGCTGATGGTTAAATTTTGCATGTACTAGAAAAGTGTTTTGAAGTTTGGAATTTACCTTTAATAAAGTATTTTTTTTTCTTAATTGAGTGCGCGAAGTCGTTTGTGTATACGGGGATGTTTTTGGTGAAATATGTGTGGCTGTGTGATGATACCAGAGATAGATGGTTATTTATCCATTATTTATCGAATTACTTCGTATAGCTTTGAAAGAGTGAAGTAAATTGTTCGTGGAAGTGATTGGATCAATTTGGTGAGATTGTTTCAATATGTTTTTATATAATTCCAAAATTAAATGCGCGCTGGATAAAAAAAAACCCGGAAGTTTGTTTATGGATCCATTATCCAATTGATAATGGTAGCATAAACAGGCGGGGCTTATTGCTAGTGAAAGTGACCTCGGACTGGACGTGAGTTACCAGTAGACTGGCCCAGATTACTATGGGGAGAAAAAAATGTTGTCGAATTCCACGGGGCACCCCCCAGAATTGTGTCTTTGGGTGAGAAAATTAATCTCTGAAAATTTCAGCTCAATCGCTTGTTGCATAAGCTGGCGCATTTGATATGAAGTTTGTATGGGGATTTCAGCCAAAATGTATAGGAAAATACACCTCCGTCACTCATTCGATCTGGAAATTGGTTCTGATTGCTCGATTGACCTCAGAATTGCAAAAACGGCAGTTGGTATGCTACAGAACAATTTCACAGAGCATTGCATGATGATTAAATGAACTTTTATATAATTTTCGGCTGATTTATTAGGAGCTGATTGGGTTTTTTGATCGAATCGCATCAGCCGAAACCTATATAAAAGTTCATTTAAGGTTCAAATGTCATACAGCAAATCGACTTCTTTTTCTTGCTGTTCGCTTCTTTTTTTTTGGGGAGAGCCTACTAATTCGCTCAGATCTGATTTTGAACAAAGTACACAAACATTTCATAAGGTGTCAAACTCTATATATTTCCACAAAATAATAACATCCTTTTCAATACCTGTACAGCGCAAAGATTATGGCGATATACATAAACAACCTCAAAAATGCATCTGAGATTGATTTGATGTGCATCCTTCTCCTAATTACACAATTTTCTACATGCATTTTACATGAATGTAAAATTATGATGCAGTTGACTACCTTCTCAAATGTTCGTCAAGATTCAATGGATTGTTTACATGACCATATGATCGGTCTTCTCTCTGTGTACATGAAAAGTGATGCCGTTTTAGCTGCACTACATTATCAACACTTGAATTATGAAAAAATAAATAACCTGCGTTGCTTATGAATGCTTGCGTTTTCACAGTTCTACCTCACATTCAATATTTAGTGTCAATATATAGCATGAAAAGCAACATTTTAATAGATTATTGCTTGATGTTTACGTAAATATTCGAGAAAACAAGCATAATATATAGAACAAATCAACACGCAACACTGAACGATGATTTTCGAGTATCTACAAAGTATAAGAGAGCGTGAGAGTAAATCGACGGTTTCCCCTCCTGGAAAAATATTTTTTCAACTTTGCAATATTTTCTGCAAAATGCAGTTTTTTCAAATAATATTACGAAATTCATCCAAATGAAGCATCCCACGGATGTATTGAAGTCACCACTATGTGTTGATGTAGTTTTAACACGAGAATGCTTCCCCGATTCAGCTGGGGAATGCATTTTCTCCTCGGTGGGCGGATTTTTTCTTGGGGGTGGTATAAGCACGTGGCTGGTTTTCTTGTCAATGACTGGATTACGGTAATTTGGGCCTTAATCATCATACAATGTTCTGTGAAATTGTTCTGTAGCATACCAACTGCCGTTTTAGCAATTCTGAGGTCAATCGAGCAATCAGAACCAATTTCCAGATCGAATGAGTGACGGAGGTGTATTTTCCTAAACATTTTGGCTGAAATCCCCATACAAACTTCAAATCAAATGCGCCAGCTTATGCAACAAGCGATTGCGCTGAAATTTTCAGAGATTGATTTTCTCACCCAAAGACACAATCCTGGGAGGTGCCCCGTGGAATTAGCCAACTTTTTGTTTCCTGGGCCAGTCTAGTTACCAGGCAGTCTGAAATGGTTCACTGGAGCTGCAGTAGAGCTAGCACCTTCTATCTCCCGGGCTAAAGCTAACTTTATTAAAGACAGCTTTCTTCCATAATACTACTGCCGGACAGTGGGGGTTAGATTGAAGATACATACATACATACATACATACAACAGTAAGGCCGTCTTCAGTGTCTCGTACTTATGACAAGTTGCAACTTGTATTCATTTCTCTATTGCTCATAGAGGGATCGATTGCGATCAACATCGTTTTAAAAGAGCAGCTAGCAACTACGAATTGTGCAATCATGCTATTTGAAAATGCAATATTTCTCGGGTACTTATTCAAAAGGACGTATGTGATTTTGTAATCAAAGATTCAAACGTCGATTTGTCCAATCTGATGGCACTCCCACGCAAACCAACACCACCAACAGGTAGCCGAGGGCTTCATCTCCCTATCTGTGGTGATGGCTTGCGTTGGAGCGCTATCAGATTGGACAAATCGACGTTTGAAACTTTGTTTACAAAATCACATACGTCCTTTTGAATAAGTACCCGAGATTTGTTCTTTAAAATACCGGGAACTGCCATTATCAGTTTAACCTCTGATTAACTGACCAACCTACATTTGATATAGAACTGGAATTTAAACCCTTCCAGTTCGGTTATTTACATGGGAAAGGGCCGTAGGGCCAAAACTGATTCGGCTCAAAGGTCACTAGTTGTTTGGCCGAAGTGGACATACGGCCGATAAAGTCGTTCGGCTGAACTAGTCATTTGAGCTTCATTTCTCACTTTTCACCCATCATTTCTCAAATCTCCCTCTTCACTGTGAAAAGCGAGAAGTGAGAAATCAAGAGTGAGAAGTGAAACTTCTCACTTCTCTTGTTATATTTTTCACTGTGCATTTTTACTTTTCGTAGTGCGAAATGAGAAGAAGGAGTGAGGAGTGAGAAACGAAATGCCTCACTTCTCATTTCACACTTCTCACTGTGGAAATTGAAAAATGTGAAATGAAGTTTAAGTTAAAAATTGGAAGTGAGTAATGAAGAGTGAAAGTGAGAAGTGTGACGTCTCACTGCTCACTACTCATTACTAATTTCTCACTTTACCTTTTTTACATTTCACTTTTCATTTCAAATTTCAGTCCTTTCTCAATGAGAAGTGAAAAGTGAGAAATTACAAGTAAGAAATGTAACCGATAATTTCAATGAAATAGCATTGGCTTCACCAAATGCACAATAATGGGCTAATTCCTTTATACGCACCTGGCTTCTGGTGAGCAAGTGCTGCCATCTAGTTTTGAGAACAGATAGTTCATTTTCGAAGCAATCTTTAAGGTCAACAGTACCAGAGAATTTTCTTAAGGTGATTCGCCATAGTTATGAGATTGGTCTAAAGAGGGCTTGTCAGATTAGAAAATCAGGGATCCGATGCCTTCAAGCGATACTGAAATAACTGATTCGTTCTTTCTGGCTCAATATCTCAAGCAAGTTGGAAGTGCGCGGCGCGTTAAAATTCGAGTGTTAGTGATTTGACTATTCTAATGTTGGAAACTTAAGTAATTCTTTTTTCTTATCTTTTAGTGTTAATAGTTGGTCCTTAAAAGTTAGAGGATAATAAATAATAAAAGTCCAGTGTTAGTAAAAGTTAATAGAAGGTAAAAAGAGATGTTAGTTGTGTTAATAAAAGATAACCTAAAAATTAATATGTTAAATGTAGGGTGTTGTGTGGCAGGTGAACGGAATAGATTCCACGTGGATCGTGGAACAAATTTGTGGAAAAAAGGTAATTTACGGTTACTACTGAATTGATAACGGGACAATAGGGGAAAAATAATGATGCCAAGTGATTAATGCCAGCCTAAATAGGCCTAGTGGGCCTTTTTTCCGTCTTTTAAGCTAAACCGGAGGCTCTTCGAACGTCAGGTTTTCCAACTTCCGATAGCCCAATTCGGGTGTATCGTATATCCCTGAGCCAGAAACCAGCCCTGTGATTTCTCCGTTGGAGTTATTCGCAGCAGAGGGATCCAATTCGCACGAAGTGTCGTATCCGGGAAGTTGATACCAACCACGGAGGAATCTAACCTTAAAATTGGCAAAAATAGAAGACGAGAGAACACCAGTGTCTGATCGCCGCCATTGTGAACCCCATTGTCCAAGTACCGACATCGTTGGAACCATTATTCGATCGCCGACTTTGTGGACCCCATCGTCTGAGCACCGGCATCGTTGAACCCATCACACGATCGCCATTGTTGAATCATCCATTGGCCCGTCGCTGACCTGGCGTCTTCCGGACATTACAGGAACCGTAACAGATTCGCCAACCCGCAAACCGCTGACGAGCAAGTACAATTACCATCCCGTTCCATGCAGTGGTTCCCCATCATCGTGAGTCAGCCCACACCCCATCAACAACCGTAAGTCGCGCTGGTTTTGTTTTTGATAAATAGCATGCTAAATAGGTCAGAAGAGGTCGTAGAGAAAGTAGGTTAGGAGTCGTGATCACGGAACTAGTAAGCAAATTAGGCACTAAAAGGTGAATAAATTCTATATGTGTACAAAAATGTATTCTAGTTCATAACACTGTTTTCACTATTTGATTGAGTATCAAGTTTGCTAAAGTTTCCTTCATTTTGTCGCATATCATCCTCGTTTCGGTGTAAATTCCCGGAAAAAGGTAGAATTTCCCAACCCTCACTTGCTGAAATATTTCCTAGGTTCGAAAAGGTGAAGTTGGTAATGCTAATTGGTTTCACCCCTGGTGGATGAACCTCTTTCGTCATTCATTCATGATTATGCTGTTTGTTTTGCTGGAAAGTTTTATATAGCTGATTGAGTAAATCGCATGAAACGACCCTGGGAGTTTCTTAACTCACGTTTGGAGCTAAGGAACCGTACAAAGGAGTTATAGAAATGAGAAATGAGAAGTTTGACCTCACTTATCATTTCGCACTTTTCACTGAAAAAATGAGAAGCGAGAAATTAGAAATAAGAAATTAAAAATAATAAGTGAAAAATCAGAAGTGAGGAGTGAGTAATTTCACTCATCACTCCACATCTCTTGCTTATCACTTTTGACCGAGAAAAGTGAGATTTTTCACTTATCATTTAAAACTTTTCACTTTTTGCAGTGAGAAGAAAAAACAAAGAGTGAGCAGTGATGAGTGAGACGTTTCTCATCTCACTGTAAAAAGTGAGAAGTGTGAATTAAGAACTGAGGAATAAGGAGTAAGAAGTGCGACGTTTCATTTCTCACTCCTATATTATTTTTCACCTTTCAATTATCATTATTCACTTATTATTCGGCCAAACGACATTTTTGGCCGTATGACCCATTCAGCAAACGACATTTACGAATGTTCCATTCGGCCAATGAAATTTTCGGTCAAATGACCAGTTCGGCCAAATTGTCATTTCAATCAAACGGCCGTATGGAGAAAGTGAAACCTTAGTGCGCGTTTGCTCGTGTTTTATATTAGAAACAGAACGATCGCGCTATCATGGAAGCGCTTGGTTCTGCTTTGTGCGGGAGAGTAAATTGATCAGAAAGTAAAACCTTCATTGAGCGTTTGCTCGTGTTTTCTATTGAACGCAGAACGATCACGCGATTATCGTAATGCTTGTTTCTGCTTTGTGCGGTCGGTCAATAGATTAATTACTGTGTTTAGTGTGTAAAGTGATTAGCTCTAAATATTGTATTTTCACTTAGTCAGTATTGTTTTACAATTTTTCTTGCGAAAAGTCCCCAGATTGGACCTGAAGATCGCTGCTTCAGCCTCACCCTCGGCGGGTGCTGCTGTAGTACTGATGAAATTTACGACAAGTGGAGAACTAAAAAAAATATAAATGCACAAAAAATGATTTTCAAAAATGGAAGAGCAGATAATCAATAATCACACTTGTCCATAATCGATAATCGCACAATCGCTTGAGTAAACAACGACCTAAGCCCATCGATCTATATATACTGCCGCAATTCGCATAAGAGTCCCATGTCGATTTTCGTCGATTTTTATTTTCTCCCAGAAATAAGCTTAAAATGACTTCATCACTTCAACTGATAATATAATAGGCTTTGTTCTAGTTATTTGAAAATCTAAACTATTTCTATTTCGCATAAAAGTCACATTCCAGATTTTGATACGCTTTTTCACAAAATATAAATATAATTATGGTCTCTTTAATAGTTCCATAGCAATGTATACAGATAAAGAATATTGTGCCAAATTTTCAAAAAGATTGCAGGTTTTATCAATTTATTGGATTTTTTTATTTCTCCATGTAAAACAAGTTTTAAAAATTCAACGGCGTATTACTCAAGTTGAAGAAAACTGACATGGGACGCTTATGCGAATAGGGGCAGTATACCTAACCGTAGAATTAGTAGAACGTTTCACAGCTATGCGCTTTGGTAGTTAGTAAAAAAGCAAATAAATCAGTTGGATACTAGAAGAACCGATGATCCCTTATTAAAACGTACTCATGGTCCCTAAACCTTTGTGAGAGGGAAGCATGTAAGGTCATATATGGCATAACTCAAATCGAAGTGCGAATCTTATTGTCTAATGTCCTGGTTGTGAACTGTTTTTAGTGGTATGGAAACAACTATGCCTAGACAGACAAAAAAATCCAGGAGATGATCTTCTTATGGGCTATTTAACAGGCAGTATATCGACTGGCAGGTTTTTGCACAATGTAGCTACATCACTTTCATAGAGGTATTTCCCTTATCATGACATACACACAATAACACCGTTGCATAAGTGCTTGACTAGATTGTTCCGGCATAATTGATTGGAAGAAATAGTAATTACCGTGCAAGTACTTCATTCACTTACACTGCAGACTATGTCACCCACCCGCATAACTAAACGATAATTAACGCAACTCAACTGGAGTTGTCGTATGTTCAAATTGTTATTGCTATTCCAAATGAAGGTAAAAACCTTAATGAATAAATTTCATGCGTCTTTATTCTTGGTCGGGCGGCAAAATGTTAATCACTAGCGTCACGTCGTCGTACATCTTCACTGTTAAATATGGTGTTTTCTGTTTTGGGGCCAATAACGCATCGATGAAGTGGCGCCTTGGCCTCACTAACAGCTCCAACGGACGATCCTCACGGTCTCCCGACAGACTGGTGCTGGTCGAGTTATAATACACACGACGAGTCTTCTCGATTTCGTAAACAAACAAGTTCCCCTTCTTCCTTTTTACTCGATTCTGCGATCAGTGGGTGCTCGGAGGGATCACGTCCACAAAAAAAATCGCTTTTATCGAGGAGGTTGTAAAAATTGAAATTCCAATCTGGTAGGACGGAGTCGTTGGCTTCAGGCTTAGAAACCGCACCGCAAAGGTCACCGCGCGGTGTGGTGGCCAACGAAAATGACGACTAGACAATGCAGACAAAGCTGCACTGCTACTACAGCTTATCGATATTCTGGAGGAGGTGTGTTTGGGTTGAAAAATCGGTGAGTTGAATTTGTGATAAGACGCACGAAGCGCAATCTACCATTTTCGGATCGAAAGTTGAGCACGTTGCCTTGAAATATAAGAATAGTTCGATGACCAAATCGTTGAACGATGAGCCGAACGATGTCATACTTGTTGCGACGTTGCACAAAATATGATAAACATGTTTGACGACACATTGTAGCCAGAGCGCCGAAAAAGTCGTTTGTTTCGTAGAATTAGTTTTTTAAGATTTTTGCATACGCGTGGCGTTTTGTTTTCATTATTTATTGGATCGACTGATTTAGATGAAAGATGAACTAAGAAATCCTTCGTTTATACCACCGAAATTTGTGATTTAGATATAAGGTTCTTTATTACCAGCTCCTATATTCATGCTATAAAAAACTAAGAAATGAAAATCAATTGGTTGTGTAGCGAGTAGGGTTAGAACTAGCACATGTCGGGGTAGGGATTCAGTACTCCGCCTTCTTCCCCTGGAATCATCGAATTACCTTAAATCAATTATGCACTCTATGAATAGTTTACTCATTAATCTAGTTCTAACCCTACTCGCTACAGGTTGGTTTTGGAAATTGGTCCTTTTTGCCTTTCTCGTATACAAAGTATACGTAAAGGCTATTTTCGCTCCAAAAACGAACTTTTTATAGGAGTCCCGGAGACCCATAGTGTTATATATCGATCGACTCAGCTCGACGAATTGAGGTGATGTCTGTGTGTGCGTGTGTGTGTATTTTTTTTCTTCCTAAGCAATGGAGGGGGGATCTGCTCAACAGACATCCTGGGTTGTCCAGGAAGTTCGGGGTTAGGGACCACCTCCGACAGCAAACGAGGGAGGCAGGACTACATCCCCGACCCGCTAAACCGTTTCCATTGCTGCCAAGCCCATAGTCCCTTCGGTACAACCAGAAAGTAATGCTTCAAAGGGCCAAAGGCCAGTGCACGACGCACCCTCGAGGTTAGCTGCGTGTCCTTGCAGCATCGAGCATCGTGACTCGCTTTTTTAGAAGAACACCATGGTATCGTGCCAGCGCATTGCCGGCTTTCCAGGTGGCCTTACCACGCCCTATGTCCTCGGAAGGTGGGAAGGGTAGACTTCGCGCCTGCTTCCCTCTGCACGACTGGCATCAAGAATGATGATGCCGCGTGCACCCCAAATTGACCTCTCTGCGATAGGGTCTGTTCGCCAACACACAGAGGGACTTGCCGACGCAGTGCCTACGCCTAGCCCAGCCTTGACGAGGACCCCTTTCCGTCCTCGGGTTTGGAACCCGCCCGGTTGTTATGATGTTCCCATTACGGTAGAGCAAAGTGGAAGGCTACCAAGGTAAATCAGTCACAAACACTGAGGGCTAACGGCACCAACCAAATCAAAACAAATGTCTCATGGTTTAACACATTATATTAAACTTATTCTCATCCTCCTGTCCTGGGTACCTACTTTTCCTGCTCTTACAACATTTGGTCTTATCATTAATGCACTGACTCACAGTTTGCCGCTTCCCCTCACTGATTGGAGCCAGCTTGCCGCCGTTCGACCGGGCTCCATGGTGGCGTTGACTGACCACCGATCTGCTAATCGTGTGTCGCCGTTCAAATGGAGTGAAAGCCACCGACTGCTCGTCCAGCCGGCCAGAATTGCCGTTCCCACTCCGATTCCTACCGTGGGCGCCGCTATTCACACGTTGATCTACCCTGTAGGCACCGCTGGTCGCGCACCGATTCACCCTACTGGCACTGCTGGTTGCCGCCGATGTACGCTGCAGGCACTGCTGATCGCCGCCGATTCACACTGCAGGCACTTTAAGAACGGTCCCAGTAAGCGGTCCGGCCGTCGTCGCGATTCGCTCCGCTCTTCTAATGGTATCCGGGCACGATGTTAGGATATGTCAAAGAAGCCCTGCAGATGATGGTGTCTTTAGGAATGCTATCCGTAAGCTTAAACACGATGGACTTACCCTTCGACGGGGCTCCTTTTCGCTGATAACACCGAAATCAAAATTCTGTTTAATGCCGTGCGGTCTCGTGACCTGGATTCGGTTCGCGTCTGTATCGATCGCCGCTCTGCGCTGGCCTCACCACTGATCGTCACCACGGGCACTGCATTGGGAAGAGTGCGATTGTAATGGAAAATGGGCAAAACATTACTTTAACCGCTCACCTGTTTGAGGACCTTCTGACGTCGATGTTGTCCCTTGCCCCGTCGATATTATCCTTCGTGACCTACTTCCTCCAGCCCGGGTCTCACAATCGAGGCGACCGTCCGTGTCACGCAAAGCTTTCTTGACGACGAATTAGCCGATACCTATTTTCCAGAGATGGGTGTTTAATATGGTGGATTTTCATCCGGTGCTGGGTTTGCTCACCTTGGATCCCGTGTCCCTTTATAGCCAGTGCTTAGGTGTGCCAATCAAAGGCTTCCAATGTTCTCCGCTACAGACCACGCGCTTTTCCGTCCCTAACGTAGAAGAAAATCGCTGTCGTTTGGTCACTAGTCACGGACAAAAGATTTCGAGGAGGCCGAGCTCACCTGTTACACAAAATGTTCCCACTAAATTTCGCCGATGGTGCTCCCTTTCAAATTGGAGTAATCAAATATCGCGCACCTCACTTCACTTGCGAATTTAGGTACTTTTCGTTTTTTCTTGGGAATTCGGAGACGTTTCCCTGCACGATCCGTCGCGGGTCTAGTGCGAATAATTGTGTTTTACTTGGCGATCGACCGCGCTTGTGCTTGGTGGTTGTAAAGCGTTGCGATTCTCTTGTTACGAACAGAGCTACACTGGTATCTGTGATGGGCAACACCATCTCTTCGTTGCGATCCACCCGATGCTATGGCGAGTAACGAAGGTTGTGTGAGTGTGTCCTATATTTCTCGCTCTCGCGTGAATCTGTGTTTGTGCCATCGCCATCGGTGATAACGGCTTCATGTTTGTGCCGACTCCTTGCGCTTGTGTTGTTTATACGAGTTGCATTTTGGTGAGACGATGTGATTTCTATGGCTGGCTATTTGCGTAGTGCACCAATGAAAATAGATACTAAGGTATGGAAATCCATATTTTGTGTGCGTGCTTTTTGTGTATGGTGAAAAAGCTCTCACTACTACATTCGAACGAGCTCCCATAAGAAGCCGTGCAAATATCTACGTCACCATTTGCTGTTGACGTTTTCCATCATCCACTAATACGCTTGCATTTGGTCTTCTTCCTCACCTTCTATCTATTCTCATTGGTAGTGCACTATTGGACAGGGGTGCTCTAACTACGGCTCACGAGTCAGTGCATATATTAATGTCATTCTGTGACATAATTGTGTTTAATGAGACGATATTATAGGAATTTCAATATTTGCATATGCGGATAAATCAAAACGTAACACGGTTGACCGACGCCGCGAAAGCGACGATACCATGTTGTTCTTCGCGCGGTCACTTGTTCGATAAAAAGATCGAGTTCGACCACAGGGCATGACCACCGGTATGACCCATGAAGCCGACTCCGGTAGTGTGTGTGTATGTGTGTGCGCAAAATAATCTCACTCATTTTCCAGGCACTTATCATTGACCGATTTGCTCTTATATAACCAAACGATGCGCTATCCAAAGACCTTGAAGCGATGCTAAGAAATTTTTTTAAAATATTTTAAATTGATGAAAGTGGAAGCTAAAAATATTTTTTTTCGGGACCACCCTATCTAAATTTAGTAATTTTGTCATAAAACATTAGCTATATGCAGCGCCGTAGCGTGTGGTTGGCAGGGTTGGCCCCCGCCAAGGGCGCCAGGCTTTAGGGGGGCGCCGAAATCCAGAATTCCGCTATGGGAAATATGACAAATTATTCACAAATTCACTGGTTCAAAGTAATACAGATTTAACCTCTTATCACGATTCTCTCGGGGACTACTGTATGACGTATTTTCAGAAGGACCTGTTCCTCCAAAAACTGATACAGGTAATTACCGAATGGTAACACTTTGTGTATGGTGTTGAAATTCTGGGAAATAATTTGTCAAGTTAGAGTCTAACCGTCATTTCAAAACGGGTGGTCGATGAATCAAAGCAGTGAATTTTGGCAAAGTGGTTGGAAAATGAATGCGGTTACCAAAAATATGAGCTCCAGAGGCTTCGATGAAGAAGGTAAGAAAGAAAGAAAGCGATCAGCGATCATTTGTTTCCGGGGTTGCCAACTGTTGGCCCCAGTTCTGCGAGACGACTTCCGTGGACCAAAGCTATCCGCTGGGTCATTCGACGACCATCCGGCTACATGATGCGCCTGTGCCTAACGCCATCTGCGAAAGTGCCACCGCTACCCAACCAGGCCATTGCCACTGTTCTCATCGCCGCCCATACCGCTGAATAAACTATAAAGGTAAACTGTAAAGAATAAATTCAATTTAGATTATTCACCATTCGAAAACTTCCCACACTCGCACGCCCTGGGACCTGGGGGAAAAGAGGCCTTTTGCGCCCACCCCAGAAGCTGCCATTGGTCAGACCAGCAGCTTGGAGTCTAGGCTAGTCCCTTTATGGGACAGCAAGAACTCCCGGGGTCATAACGTTTCAAGGTATCAGGTACCGTCAGCATGCTCCCTAAATTTGGAAATGTCTTTTTCATAATTTACTTGATGAAAAAGGAAATGGAAGGAAAAGGAAGGAACAGGAAATGCAAGGAAAGGAGCATGAAACAAGCTTCTGGGAAAGGAGCACTAGATAAGGACTTAAATAAACCAAAGGCGAAACACAGAGTAGACTAAAAAAGCGTAAATCAAATATATAGGGAGATCCCCC
Source organism: Armigeres subalbatus (assembly GCF_024139115.2). NCBI lineage: Eukaryota > Metazoa > Arthropoda > Insecta > Diptera > Culicidae > Armigeres > Armigeres subalbatus. Next base: position 35,285 of record NW_026942982.1, on the reverse strand, counting down.
AGTGCCGGACACCTCCCAATACCGGACACTTCTAAAAACGGCACTTGCAGAGATCCCTCCATCATCTTATGTAGTACAAAAGAAAGCTATTGAAAAGTCCTTTAACTGCATGGAATATCAGATCGTCATGTTGTAAACTTTGTACAAAATTTGAATTTGAACAAAAATGTCAAAAATTTTCATGTTTCGCCTTATTTTAGAAGGTTTTAATCAACAATATTAAAATCAATCGAATGCATTCTGATTATGTCGAGATGGTCAATATTACCCATATTTCAAATAGCGATCATGATTTGTTAGATATAATATGGTGTAAAATCAATTTCTGTATCCGGTAGCTATCCCCCGGGTCTGGACAGTGAGTTTTTTTATGTGATCAAATAGCCATTCTTTATACCTGTTTTTTTTCTAAACTTACTTCAATTCAATTGTTTTTTCTTGCTAAGGTATCAGAAAGCCAAAGAAATAAGCAGAAACAAAAATTGAAGATGTCATTGAATATGGAGGGATTTTTGAGTAGGATGTAAGAAATTGAGCTGGAGAGTCAAATAAGCTCTACCAACACCTGTTAATATCTACAACATGAAGCAAGTGAAAAATATTACTATTCTAAATGATGTCTTCACTCATGTAATAGGAACTTGGTCATATTTTAACATGATGCAATAGTGTCGGGGACACTTTTCTGAACCGTGAAAATTTGCACCAAAATTCATCATCAAAATACATCGTCCAAAAACGTGTTCAAATTATCAAATATAGTTTGTATCAATCATCAATGATCATATTTTGTGTATAAGGTATACAAATACAAGTAAACATAATCCGGATAATTAGAGAGTTTTTCTTTAAATGGCTTATGTGTCCGGAACTGGGGAATCTCCCCCTATAGTTTTTGTTTGTGACTAAAAAATTCAAACCTTTATCTAATAATAGATATTTGGAAGTACTGATAAGAAATTTTAACACAAGATAAATTAGCTCATTTTATGCAGACAAACTATGCGATCGCATTTGATCCAGTGTAATCTTTATTAACTGGTAAAGGTTTACGGGGTAAGTATTTGAAATGATGGTATGCTGAATTTAAGAATATGCATCGAGGGATTTCATTAAGACTTTCGTCAAAGTTGAAATTTATTGGTTCAACCAAAACAACCAGTGCCACCAAACTACCGTCAGACCCACTCCAAAAATGTATATATCTTGATCCGAATAGGCCCGTTGGTTATTCTGGCCATCAATCAATACACTCTGGAATTATTTTGTTCTTGATACGACTTGGACCAATCGCTATTCTCACAATCAATCAATTCACTCCAAATTTGAAGTTCATTGAAAGATCAGTAGTCACTCTGGAGTTGGATTTTTCGCAACCTGATTGTGACTAAATCTGGTGACATATGAGTTGTTGTAACCTATATGGAACATGTGTGCTGCTAGGGCTGAGAGTCCACGCAACGGCTCTGGCTATATGAGATAAAACAAATGCTCATTAAGCAAAAATGCTTAGAATTAAATTATCTACAACTTTGTAGAATAAATTGTTCACCTAAACCGTCTAAGACGAATTAAGTACTGTCCATTTAATTCCACTAGTTAATTTTCGTTATCTTTGCAGATACGTATTTCGACCACAACTGTGTGGTCGTCTTCAGTGTCTTGTACTCGACTCGACTCGAGTCGAGTACAAGACACTGAAGACGACCACACAGTTGTGGTCGAAATACGTATCTGCAAAGATAACGAAAATTAACTAGTGGAATTAAATGGACAGTACTTAATTCGTCTTAGACGGTTTAATACATTCCACTAAAAGAGCTTAATATATTTTTTTTGTTCACCTAATTCAAAAGATTAAAAAAATCACTTCCAAAAAAATCACCGAAGGGCCGCTGTAATGGCAACTTCCACCAAAAATAGATCTTTCCTTGCAGATCATTTCTTCTGAAGACGTCAAAACTCTAGCACTGATGGTTTTCGAGTTATCGATTTATGTCGTGAAATTTGACGAATCCGAAAATTGTGCGGCGTTCCGGATCATAACACGTTTAATCGCGCACTGATTAATTATCAGCTCTTTGAGGCAGATTTTTTTCACTTCACGGACGACCCTGCGTTTCGAATGATAACACGTTGTAAAAAAGAATATTCAACTAAATGTGAAAACAAAGCACTGGTTGAAAGTAAAACTTTTTTATCTTTATTTAAGTGATTTTTTAATTTTAAAAGAAAGTAAAACTAAAGAAAAACAAATAGTTTCTTGTTTCATCCATTTAAAATTAAGGTCGATCCTGATCACCTTATCTGATACAGAAATAAAAAATAAGATTATAACCATCTGCCTACTGACCTTCCCGGCTTAAAAGTGAGATGGCTTAAGCGCCATTCCCGAGGGAGACCATCCACCAAGATTTGGATTGCCCGACCATTGAGACCTTTCAGGGGAAGAAGGCTCAGTTTTTAAATTTGGTCCGGGAAGTAGTATGGCTGACTGAAATTACACACAAAAAGAAACGCTACTAATACGAGTTACGAATATAATTATCTAGAGCTTGATTGTAATTACCGGCCAGTGACAAATTATATAGAGAGGGTTTTATAATCACTGGCAAGCATCCCGAAATTCCCTTCGAACCGAACCGTGTCCGAATGACCCTAGCAGCACACATGTTCCACCTAGGTTACTGCATCTCATATGTGACCAGATTCTTCACAATCAAGTTGCTGCAACTATTTTTGTCTTACTTGTGTTGCTCGGAGAAAGTTGCCCGGTTGGTTTCGAAGCCAACCTTCCCAGTAAAATAACCACAAAAAGAGACAAACTACTAACGAAAACCGTGTAACGTGAAAAACACTCAATAAACTTCACTTTACGGGACCATACTTTATTGCGCCAATCTATATGTCCGCTTACTCAACATTCATACGGTACAGCTGATTCAAATTTCATTCGAAAATTCACTGGAATTTGGGCCTCAAATCCTATTTATTTGAAATGATCACTATTAAAAGCACGTGGGATTTATAAAAGAAGCAATTCGTTATACGTATTGCCCTTAAGGTCTGTACTCCAATTCTTGGAATTTTTGGATGGCATTGAATGGAACATGCATTCCATTCATATCTTATTTGGTTCAAATGATCACTAAGAGCATGTTGCATTTCTAAAAGGAGCAAATAGATTTTTCGTTACGCGTATTGACTTTAATGCTTGTACTTTTTTTTTTCTTGGAATTCTTGGATGGCCTAGAATGGAACATTACACAATGTAGCGAGAAAAGCACATAAGGGACCATCCACAAAGTATGTCACGCCTCTAGGGGGAGGAGGGATTCTGAGCAGCGTGACGATCCATACAGAAATATTATAGGTTTGTTACAAAAAACGTGACGAAGGTGAGAGGGAGGTTGGAAATCGCGAATTTTTGCGTGACGTACTTGTTGGATTTTCCCTAAGAGAGATAAAAATTGCACTTTGGGGGGATAGAATATTGATCTTTTGCTACGCGTATTTCACGCTGACTGTGTTTCTACAACCGAAAATGAATTGTGTGCACATGATATTGTTCTGTAAGTGGAGAGAACGCACGACTATCGATGTTGCTACCACCACTCTGCCTACCCATTCGATGGAAGATAAGATCATTAAACTGAAATGCGCTGTAAAAGAAATTGCAGACAAACTCGCTAATTTCGTTGTAAAATCAGAACTCATGCCCGCATTCAACACCAATTTCCACATCCGTGCTGCTTGATGGAATTGATGAGACAACGCATTTTGATAGAACGGAGGCGAATTCGTCGCAGATTCCATCGCAAGCGCCAAATCCTGAAACGCTTTGATTTGATTTAAATGATCACTAAGAGCATGTTCAATTTCTAACATGCAAATAGCTCTTTCGTTACACGTATTGATCTTAAGGTCTGTTCTCCAATTTTTGGAATTCTTGGATGGCCTGGAATGGAACACATGTTGTAGGTATGTCCAATTTGATTAAGGGTCTGTCTCATTTGGAGAATTAGACTTAAAAGTGACAGTTCGAAAATTAAAAAATCACCCCGTTATAAGAATGGCTGGTGCTACCCAGCAATTCCAATAGGACATCGATGGAAAATGATTCGATATCTGTCAAAAGTAATCTTGCTCTGCGAGCAGGGTTATTTGATAATTATGGAAATGTCACTTTTAAGTTTAATTTCAGTTTAATTATCCAATTGAGACAGACCCTAAAGAATCGCTAGGAATATTGATGTTTGGACCGCTGGGAGCTTGTACCATATCAAAAATACCTCTAGATGTTAGTTTATGCGTGGAAGCCTAAAAGCCTAAACTCTAGGAAATTCTTGGAAGACCTAAAACATGTGATGATAACATATCCCATTTGGGTCTTTAGATTGCTATGATTATGTATCGTATTTAAAATTGTCCAAAGATTAAAGAATTAAGTGTGAAAATAGTAATTTAAGCAAAAAATCTTTTTTAATACGTCATGTCCCCCCAATAAGTTCCGTAAAAAAGGTTGAGTGTACTTGCAATGTGCATAACTTGCTCATCGATGAAGCATATCGCAAGAAATTTGGTTAAAATAAGTGTCTTGCCCATGTTTTATTTTGTAGTTGTGTTTGACCATAATTTTAGAGCACCTTATCTATTCTGACTCATTTTCGATTGATTCTCTATCGTAAGCACAAACGCGCGCACACACATACAGCACTACAAACTGAATTAATTTATATAGGAATAAAATGCTGTCGCTGTTCGTTTTTAATGTCATAATGAAGCATTTTGGTACACCACTAGAAAGGCAAAAAATGTGTTATGAAAACGATCTAACACCTATTTAGCATGATTGATGTTAGGGGAAATCGCCATTTGTTGAATACCCCTAGAGAATGCATATGTGCAAGTGCGTTCAACAAAAGGCAAGAATTTGCCGTTTAACGTGCGGCGAAGCACCCTACCACAATATCATTATCAATTCCATCTTCATTACGCATCTCATAAATAATCATTTGAATTTTATTGCGTTCCATATTCGAAAACACCTCTGGTCGATCTATGTATGGACCAAAGTCCACCAAAATAGTGATGAATTCAGGCAAGTTATAAACACTGTTACGTGATCTACGGAAATGTTGCAGATCGCTACACCATACATAATCGTACGTACTACGCACGTTAACGATTTGATAGGGTATGTATGTGGATAGTTATTATTCGCACATCACTGGGCACTATTGGCCAAGGCTCGGTGAGATTTATCAGACTCCGTTAAGTCGTCAAAAGCACTGTTCGCTTCACTTGAGGTTTGCGGATCATTTCATTCGTGCCAGGGTGATCCTAAAAATGGATCTGTTTTGGAAAACTTGTGGAGTTTTCCTCTGAATTCAATTGAATAATCTCTTTACTAAATTAGAAGTTATTTTTTTATCAATATGTAGAACAATTTAACAGTGTGTCGTAAAAAATTTCAGCATTCCACATAATTTTGAAGAAAAAACTTCTTTCAATCATAACCAGAGAACAGACGTTTCCCAGCACAACATTGACCTTTTCGAAACACCCTTATTTTGCATGCCTCCACCTTTTGCTAATGCATAATGACACCTCCGAAAGCGGTGTGGTGCAACATTATTAGAAGCACATTGTTCGCTTCACTGAGCATGTCATAGTCGCTATGAGTGCGGCTTTGTGCTACGATTCGTTACCGTGGAAGATATGAAGTTCCGTGCAATTTCTCACGCCAATTGGCGCCCCTATGCTAATGAGTGTTTGTGTTTAGCAACTCGGCCCACGCGCATCACTGCGGAGACGATCCGCTGAATATGTAGACGGTTTTCGAGTCGGCAAATCTTGCAGTCGCTCTCGCTATCACTCGCTAAATGGGCCCCCATAATTGCATGATAATGGAGTAATAAAGTAGGCCTCGCCTCGCTGTCAGCAAAGTGAGCGCGTGTGTTATCCAGATAAAAGGAACACGTTTAAGTAGCGATTTAACAATGCGACATTCGTATTTAACGCTTTTGGTCTCAAGCGCTCGATTTAAAATATTCTAAATCATCCAAGGTCCCAACGCACCATCTGTTCGTTGATTTCAAGGCGGCATACGACAGTATAGACCGCGTAGAGCTATGGAAAATTATGGACGAGAACAGCTTCCCTGGGAAGCTTACCAGACTGATCAAAGCAACGGTGGATGGTGTGCAAAACTGTGTGAAGATTTCGGGCGAACACTCCAGTTCGTTCGAATCGCGCCGGGGACTAAGACAAGGTGATGGACTTTCGTGCCAGTTGTTCAACATTGCGCTAGAAGGTGTCATGCGGAGAGCCGGGTGTAGCAGCCGGGGTACGATTTTCAACAGATCTAGGCTAGATGTACCAGTTGTGGCTATAGCACCAGTTGTCGCACTAGTGCTTTATATGCCAAATAGCCAATGAAATCACCGCAAACCAAGTTCATATCGATAAAGCATATTCATATGATACGATAACACCTTTGATTTCCTCCAAAACAAGCAAAGCATAATTGTAAAAATTGATTTTGCTTAAATTTTGACGTCCTTTGCACCAGTTGTCGCACTAGTGGTCCCTATTTGACCAGTCCCATAAGAAAACAATGGGATTTGCCAAATAAGGAACCAAAATTAAGAATAGTGCCACAACTGGTGCATGCGTTCCTATTATGGATTAATCAATTTTGAGGATAATAACTAATTTTATTGTGGGTTTCACAGCTGCTCTAAGGAGCAGGAAGTAAAACCTTTCGTTTGATATATAAAGTCCACCTACATGCCTTTTACTTATTTAAAAAAAATAGTTGTTCTTATGTATGGCGACAATTGGTACACCCACCCTAGTCAATTTATTTGCTTCGCGGATGACATGGACATTGTCGGCCGAACATTTGCAAAGGTGGCAGAACTGTACATCCGCCTGAAACGTGAAGCAACAAAAGTTGGACTGGTGGTGAATGCGTCAAAGACAAAGTACATGCTTGTGGGCGGAACCGAGCGCGACAGGGCCCGCCTGGGAAGCAGTGTTACGATAGACGGGGATACCTTCGAGGTGGTCGAGGAATTCGTCTACCTCGGATCCTTGCTAACGGCTGACAACAACGTTAGTCGTGAAATACGAAGGCGCATCATCTGTGGAAGTCGGGCCTACTACGGGCTCCAGAAGAAACTGCGGTCGAAAAAGATTCGCCACCGCACCAATTGTGTCATATACAAGACGCTTATAAGACCGGTTGGCCTCTACGGACATGAAACATGGACAATGCTCGAGGAGGACTTGCAAGCACTCGGAGTATTCGAGAGACGGGTGCTTAGGACCATTTTTGGCGGTCTGCAAGAAGACGGTGTGTGGCGGAGAAGAATGAACCATGAGCTCGCCCAACTCTACGGCGAACCCAGTATCCAGAAGGTAGCTAAAGCCGGAAGGGTACGATGGGCAGGACATGTTGCAAGAATGCCGGACAGCAACCCTACAAAGATGGTGTTTGCTTCCGATCCGGCAGGTACGAGACGGGGCAGACCAGGTGCAAAACGACTTGGCGAGCGTGGGGCGTATCCGAGGATGGAGAGATGCGGCCTCGAACCGTGCATTGTGGCGTCAAATTGTTGATTCAGTGTTATCTGTTTAGATGTTAACTAAATAAATGAAATGAATGAAATCATCCAAGAGTTCAAAATTTGGTCCAGTACTCATTCAGCAGTTTCTGTTGTCAAGTTTTCAATTAGCGTCAGACTGTGGATTCTGATATTTGCCAGCGGTCGCAAGTCTAAAGTTTCGGGCGAATAATGTTTCGCGAAGCTAAGTCTCCGGACAATCAGTATGGCAATTGTGGTGCCGTGGGTCGAGATGTGCAGGATTGAAAAGGGGAACTTGTTTAAAAAAAATTAAAAAGATTTTCAGCCCGGGGCTGGCTCATCTCTTGGGTAAAAAAATGGGATCATTTGAAGGACGAACGAAAGGTGATCGTAAGGTTGAAGCAGCTCTTCGATATACTCATCAAGGTGGGTACGGAAAAGCTGACCATTTGTCTGCATAGACTGATAGTCAGAAAATGGGAAACCAAACAGCTACCAGACGAACGGAAAGAAGAGGTCTTATGCCCCATCTACAAAATATGCGACAAGTTGGATTATGAGAACTTTCGAGTCGTCACTATTCTAATGAGAGAATGAGCTCGGGCGTAGTTATAAAACCATTTGTAGAATTCATGCCTCCAGAAGAAACCGCGTTCTAAAAAGGTTGATGAATCATGTACAAAACGCTCATAAGCCAGGTGGTTCTCTAAGGACATGAGGCTTGGACCATACTTGAAAAAGACTTACAAGTACTCAGACTACCCAAGTAACCACCAAGCATTAATTCATGCATGTAATCAATCACAGATCGGCATATTAAATGCTTATTGCATTAGATCAGTTTTACCGATGTCAAGATGCATTTATTCATCGCCTGTCAAGCAACGATACACTAGTTCAGTGTTACAAATGCAGCGATGCATTACATATGTTTTATTTCAACATGTCAAAGTAATAAGGCATTATTTCGGTCGTAAAAGGGCCTTTTTCCACTTTAAGTAAACTTTAATGGCTGTATTATTTGCAAGCATATATAGCTCCATGGTTACTTGGGTATCTTTGGCGGTGTGCAAGAGAACGGTGTGTGGAAGCAAAGGATGAATCACAAACACGCCCAACTTTACGGCAAACTCAGTATTCGAAAGGCGGCTGAAGTGTGAAAGATAGGCAGGATATATTGCAAAAGTTTCGAACAGCAAGCTTCCAGCTTTCAAATTCGGCAAATACAAGAGGTTTTCAGTAAGCCTTGCGAGCAAAGGCGTAGGATTGCCAATCCGGAGATGGCGAGTTTGATTCTTGGTCCGGTCTAAGATGTTTTTGGGAAAAAAAAACTTTCTCGATACTCTGGGCATAGTGTGTCCATTGTACTTGCCACACAAAATACGTACTCATGCAATGGCGGCATAGAAAAGCTTTCAATTAATAACGCAGCAAATTCTAATAGAATAGTTAAAGATAAGACGCCAAATTTCAGTTGGAATGTAGAGTGATTGGAGAAGACGAACAAAAAAAGGTTTATATATTTTAGCTTAAGAATCGCAATAAAGATGTTTTTTCCAAAGACTATTTTACATTTCCACATTGGAATGCATATCCGACTTCAAAAGATTTGAAACCACCTCCAAAAGGTTAACTAACGTCTAACCTAGCAACGGAATGTTACGGCGTCCATCATAGGTAGGTAACTACCTACACTAATCGCAATCGCTAATCTGATCTGATGCGCGAAGAATGGGGCGGATTGTTTAATCAGTTTCAATTGCCGAAGCGAGCAAGGCTGCTCCCGCCGAGACGGTCGGCCCTTTTGATAACCAAAGTTACATCTCCACCTCCCGACGCGACGTCAGATGATTGGCTGGCGGCGGTTGAGGTGGACCGTTGTTGGCTGGCGATTTGCACTCAACAGGCACTCAACACTCATTCCACGCTTGTTTGCTAGTTAGTTACCAGACCGTCTTCGAAACGACAACAACGGTACACATAAATGTAAAGGGCATGTGAGTAGATGTATGTTACGCGACGGGGCCATTCGTCGCCATGGATGTGGATGATGATTGCGATATTAACTAAATTTTGCACACGTTATCGCGGTCGGTGGCACAGATTTCTCAGGGTTGATAGCAGGCTTGTTTGCTATTATTTATCACAATCTGATAAATGTGAACAATGAACATCTATAGTTGAGTACACTTTGGCTGGCATACACTGTTGCTTGTAGATTGTTACTGCCTAGAAATATGATATTTATATACAAGCCCGATTACACTAGGGTCGCTTTTGTTCTTGGTAATTTCTTGCCTTTGAATTCATTAAAACATTAAACTGAGCCCTCCACAAATCCACAATAAATCATAGAAATTCAGATGGTATTTACAAATTTGTGCGGGCTCTTAAGGGTTGCGGATGAAATATCGACATCATTTGTTAATCTCGGTCCGGCCTAGGATGTTTTCTGGTGCATAGTGTATCCACCGACAAACCGACGGGCCTGTCTAATTCCAAAGTTGATATACCAATTGATCTGAGCTCCAGAACAACTTGGCGTACCTAGAACACACATACAAAACTACTTTGAACTGGATATAATTGTTGGCCGGAGAAGGGAACACCCTTACAAAGAATAACAACTAGAGTTCCCCTCTACACCACGGCGGGCTACTGACTGATACTTCTGCCAGCAGCTGCAGTTCTCTATATTCAACAATAGGTTTATACAATACATCCATAACAATATTTCTCAATCTACTCAAGAGCAACTACAATCAACTGGCGCCTGCTTCCTATCTTTCTTCGATCTACAGCGAAGCGTCGCACACTATCTGATATTCCTGCAATAATACGCAAGAGATCTTTGGGCTTGCGTGAATATGCTGAGGTGATTTTGATCGCAGTATTCAACATGTTAACCAAAAAACGCGTACTTCCTAACATGTGATTAGGTACAGGTTTCCCTTAATACAAGTTGCCATACAAATTCTTGTGGAGTGGATGGAAGATGTCGTGTGTTCCATCTACAAAAAGGGCGATAAGCTGGTTTCAGCAACTACCGCGTAATCACATTGCTGAACGCCGCCTATAAGATACTCTCCCAAATTGTATGCCGTCGACTAGCACCAATTGCAAGGGAGTTCGTGGGGCAGTACCAGGGGGGTTTCATGGGCGAACACTCCACCATGGACCAGGTGTTCGCCATTCGCCAAGTACTACAGAAATACCACGAATACAACGTGCCCACAGATCATCTATTCATCGACTTCAAAGCCTCATATGATACAATCGATCGGGACCAGCTATGGTAGCTAATGCATGAACACGGATTTCCGGATAAACTGAAACGGTTGATCAAAGCGACGATGGATCGGGTGATGTGCGTAGTTCGAGTTTCTGGGGCATTCTCGAGACCCTTCGAAACGTGCAGAGGGTTACGGCAAGGTGATGGTCTTTCGTGTCTGCTATTCAACATCGCTTAGGAAAAGGTAATACGAAGAGCCGGGATTAACATGAGTGGTACAATTTTCAATAAGTCCGTCCAGCTATTTGGCTTCGTCGACGACATAGATATAATGGCACGTAACTTTGAGAAGATGGAGGATCAGACTGAAGAGGGAAGCCAAGTGGATCGGACTAGTCATTAACACGTCGAAGACAATGTACATGATAGGAAGAGGTTCAAGAGAAGACGATATGAGCCACCTAACTCGAGCTTGCATCGGTGGTGACGAAATCGAGGTGGTAGAAGAATTTGTGTACTTGGGCTCACTGGTGACTGCCGAAAATGATACCAGCAGAGAAATTCGGAGACGCATACTGCCGGTAATCGCAAGTAGTCCCATCTGAATATGGATGCCATATGCAGATGGGACTGACTTGCGATTCGCGGCAGCATAGTGGCTGGAAATCGTACGTACTTTGGACTCCGCAGACATCGAATAGTGTTCACCGCCGTACCAAACTGACAATCTACAAAACGCTCATTAGACCGGTAGTCCTCTACGGACACGAGACCTGGACGATGCTCGTGGAAGACCAACGCGCACTTGAAGTTTTCGAAAGGGCAGTGCTACGTACCATCTATGATGTGGTGCAGATGGCGGACCGTACGTGGAGAAGTACAATGAACCACGTCCTGCATGAGCTGCTGGGAAAACCATCCATCGTTCACACCGATTTTAGACGTCGACAACTACAAAAACAACACATGAACATCGCGTTAGGGGTTTGGACATGGACAATTTTAGCGTTACGAAACTGATGAATTTCACTTTATCTAATAATTAGGTTTTTTCAATCTTGTTCTTACTATTCTTGATAATACTTATAAGTGATGATCGGAAGAGTATGTAATGACTATAATTTGCTTTTAGATGACCCATCTTTTTAAAAGGAGTCAATAGAGTAAATTGTAAAAAAGCAACTCAATTAACCTTAGGCTGGTTTCTAAACTGACGACAAATTCTCAAATCTCGGAAGCACTCATTAATTAGGAAAAAAGCGGATACGAACTTGGTGGATCTGCTGAAAACTCTGACTGATATAAGCTTTGTTTAAAGGTGAGCTTCCTAAATGTTAAACCCAATGTAATCAAATATCTGTACAAAACGAATTCGGACCTCATAAAAGCAGCAAAAATATATTCGAACTTCAATACCATGCTTGGTCAAAATCAATATTATCTTACTTTTTCTGAAGCCTAAACTGACTTTGAGAGTCTGAGTACGCTGTTTCTCGAAGGGTGTAAATAGCGGTACCTTAATCTAAAGTAGCTTCACATTAAGTATGAGAAATACCTGAATAAAAACCGACTGCTTCATTTCTTCTCAATAGAAATGGAGTAGAACAACATGGACTAAACAAAGGACACGGGTATACTACAATTGGGTTGTTCAGCGGTATATATGTGTTTTACATATTCTGAATCTGCATAAAAACTGAGCCTAACCCCAATTTTTCAAAATTTTTGGAGCCCCGGAACTATTTTTAATTTGCATTTTAAATTTGTATGGGACTACAAATTTGTTCTTATGCTGCATGGGCTAACTGTCATTCTATGAATGTTAGTGTCATTCTATCGATTGAAATGGCTTATTGTTTGCTGTACGAAAATGTAAATAAAAGGTTTACAAACAAAATAAAAATATGTTGGAGATCAGGAAAGCATGTTCTTTACGTTAAACTATAAAAAATGTCATATTTTTCTTCGTTAAACAACCCAATTAATGGACGCAGTGGACGCAGAACGTCCTAGATTCACATACTTCGCAAGCAACCAGAAGTTCGGATAAGAAGGGCTATTTTGGCTTAATCAGCTCTCATTTTAAGTAATTTTTTGTATGTAACGGAACTTTAAATGAGCTTTAAAGTTCCGTTAAGGATGCTTGGAACTTGATGTGAACCATAGTGAACCAATTAGTTCAGTTAAGAGTAAATTTAAGTAAAATCTGAACTTCTGGTTGCTTGGGTTATGCCTCATAAATATGTGAATCTACGATGTTTCTTAAAAATAGTGAACTAAACTTACAAATTTAGACCAACATTTGAAAAGGGCGTAACAGCCAAAATTTATTCCTTCTGATTCTTTGTCCACATATATAGCAATATATGTAGACGAAGAATCAGGAGGAATAAATTTTGGCTGTTACGCCCTTTTCAAATGTTGGTCTAGAAATAAACTAGAGAGAGTTTGCAATAGTAACATGTGTATATTGATGAAATAAATTAACTTAGTTTTGACGACTCGTCGAAAGGCTGTTATTTGGTTCAAACCATGATTGGATAATGGATACCCTTACTTAAAATATGTGTGATACCGTAATCCGGGGGAACAATGATCACCGCGGTAACATTGATCAGTTTCACCATTTTCAAGAAATGAATAAAATATTATTTCCTGTTATCACAATTAGGGTATCTGTCCCTATATCCATCTCATTAGGCGAGCGTGAACGTTAAATACATCAATACTCGCTTAACTTTTCAAAAGGACCTAAGTAACATTTTTTCATGAATTAATTTGAATACTGCAATCAATAGCTTTCATGTTGTTCTGTTGATTGCGCTATTCAAATTAATTCATGAAAAAAATGTTACTTAGGTCCTTTTGAAAAGTTAAGCGAGAATAGCTCAATTGAAATGCATTCGATCCTCAATTAAATATCAAAATCCCGCTTGCTCACATTTATATATTATCCCAATCGCATTAAATATCGCGTTTTCTTCCCATAATTAATTTTATCAACTGATTAAAACCGGAGACGAGCCAGCCTCGGGCTGAAAGTCTCCGTAATAAAGACACACAAAAAAATTGATTAAAACCCCACCGAATTGTACCGATATCCATCTCATTGTAAAATTTTCTTCTTATTGCATGCCGAGCTCATATTTTTCTCACTTCATATTGCATCTCACACCACAGCAATCATGCCAACCCAGCATAGATTTCTTCATGACTATGACACAGATAGTATCGTTGCATAGTACATGACAACACCGATGTAGGGTGGGTGTACCAATTGTCGCCATACATAAGAACAAATATTTAAAAAAAAATAAGTAAAAGGCATGTGGGTGGACTTTTTATATCAAGCGAAAGGTTTTACTTCCTGCTCCTTAGAACAGCTGAGAAAATCACAATAAAATTTGTTATTATCCTCAAAATTGATCAATCCATAACAGGAACGCATGCACCAGTTGTGGCACTATTCTTAATTTTGGTTCCTTAATTGGCAAATCCCATTGTTTTCTTATGGGATTGAGCAAATTGGGACCACACCACTAGTGCAAAGGACGTCAAAAATTAAGCAAAATCAATTGTTACAATTATGCTTTGCTTGTTTTGAAGGAAATCAAAGGTGTTATCGTATCATATGAATATGCTTTATCGATATGAACTTGGTTTGCGGTGATTTGATTGGCCATTTGGCATAAAAAGCACTAGTGCGACAACTGGTGCTATAGCCACAACTGGTACATCTAGCATAGTTCTATTCCTTTTTCCTAAAGGATAATCGACATCACGTGACGTAATGAATAGTTTGTCTATTCGTCAAAATGCACAGTACCATTGCTAGCTAGCGCATGCGCGTCGTGGTGCTATGGAAACATACGAGCTGTGATGCCAAACTCGTGGAATTCGGAGTTGCGCAGTAGAGTAGATTATTTTTGAACTTCATCAAATTCATTAATAGGACATAAATTTGACCTGAATAATTATTCTTTTATTATTTCCAGTATTAAGTGATGGAGTAAACATATATTTATTGTTGTTCTGTGTTTTATTTATTTAGAAATAGCAAATTACTGAACAAAATCCTAACATTTTTTTTTTCAATCTGGCATTCCTGTATTTCGAGAAAGGAGATAAATTGAGATTGATATATGTTCAAGTCTACTTCTGGTGTAAAAATAATTCATCCCATTGTTTTTCGGCTTTCTGAAGCTAATAATTAAACTTTAATCATTGGATAATTTAATCCTTAGTGCTAAGAATTATGGTGTTATGGTACACAGAAAAAAAAATCCATGGTAACAATTACTATTTTGTAGACTACGCCATGTTTTTAAAACATATACAAGTTTTCAGTTAAATGCACCATGCATTTGGACAAATTCACCACTGATTCAGTTCATGTAACAACATTCCACCAAGGAGGGGGCCGTGCTTAGCCGTGCGGTAAGACGCGCGGCTACAAAGCAAGACCATGCTGAGGGTGGCTGGGTTCGATTCCCGGTGCCGGTCTAGGCAATTTTCGGATTGGAAATTGTCTCGACTTCCCTGGGCATAAAAGTATCATCGTGCTAGCCTCATGATATACGAATGCAAAAATGGTAACCTGGCTTAGAAACCTCGCAGTTAATAACTGTGGAAGTGCTTAATGAACACTAAGCTGCGAGGCGGCTCTGTCCCAGTGTGGGGATGTAATGCCAATAAGAAGAAGAAGCAGAACAACATTCCACCATGAGCACAGTTGATTTTTACTGCGCGCATGGTAAAATCAAACGGGTTTGTTGTCTGCTGAAAATCGTCGGTGCGTATTCTTAAATTAACCCTCGGAATGGTAGTTTCGACAGCAACATTTTTTTGCGTGTAGTGAATGTTCTCCGAACCAAAGGGAAAAGAAGGGGGAGTGAACGATTTGTACGACTGAGAAAGCAAAGCGAATGAAACGTACGATATAGAAATTCCATCCTACTCAAGTAAGTGTTATATTTTTCATTAAAATCTAGCTTTATTTCTTATTTCTTGCTGTAACTATTAGAAACATTATTTAAATTAGTCCTAAAAGAATGTTCTTCAATACTTTCTGATAAAAATAAGTGCGTATGTCGGGTGCTTCATTCAAATGAAGTTCAGCGAACGCAGAATGAGATGAATATAGGGGCTGAGATGGAGATAGGAGCATATACCCTATAACCTTCGGATGAATTTGCATTTTTTTTCGCCAAAATTTGAACAATAAAATCAATATTAATTTTAGAACTCAGAGCAAGCTGCCAAAAAAGCATTCAAAACAAGTATAATAACAAAAAAATAAGCTCGTACCTATAGTTATGTGATAAGCAATCTTATTTTCTGGGTAATCCATAGTTTTTGTTTCGAAATTTTGCTATATATTGTTGAAAAACCAGATAATTTTACTAGCGGTGATGATGTTTTTGTTGAAACAATCGATGCACATTGCTTCATCGTAAGAGATTTCAATTAAAATTGCCTACCTTAAGGCGTTTGCATACGATTTCTCTTTAGAATCATTTATCTAGTCAAAGTTGCCCCAAATTGAAAAATAAAAAAACTCGACGAAAAACATGTTTAAAACAAGTTTAAAATCTTCAAATAATCAAGAGCAACAGCCTTATACGTTCTACGTGTAGCAGTACTCGTTTTAAAAATTTGAAAAAAAAGCTACGATTTCACTTACGGGGGAAATATTTACAAAACAATTAAAAAAATGATCAATGTTCCCCCGGATTATTTCTTGTTGTCACAGATGATGCGTTCAGTTCAAAATTTGAAAATCCGTGTAAAAAAGTTTTTATGATTTTTCGCCAAATCATGCAAAATGGAACCTTACAATAAAATTGTATGTTTTTACACAGCTGTGTAAAAACTTTGATGTCAACCATATGCATGAATTTGTATTTGTGGCTAGAACAATGATATTCTTTGTTCAACAATGTCTAAAAAAACCAAACCCTACAGATCCCATAAACGCATCAGAAATCGAAACTGTCACCTCAGGCCTGGTAATTCCATGGCTTACCGATTATTGGCCCTGACGGCAGCGCGAAAGCAAAATGAGGGCTGGATGGTGCTTTTTTATTTCACCCGGCGAGGCATATAGGACGTCAATTTTAAAATGCTTATTAAACATTAAAACACGTTTAAGTCGAAAATAGTTTGATTTTTCGGATTAGAAATTTGATTTACTTTGAGATTATCAACACGAAAGTTGAATTATTTAGATTAAAAAAAAATGTTGATAAATAGCCTCGAGTAGCCTAACATGTTTTCCAAAATTCTAACCCTACGTATTTGATTTCACGCAAACGTCCATCTGATGGCAGGATCGCGGCTTCGTCAAGGCAACTTCTTTCTGAGCAATTTTTCACCCTTTACCAATTTGCTCGCAACAAATTGCATTCGACAGGAAATCTTGTCCCATTGTAAAATTGATGTATTCAAACTATACGATCAAAAATTATGACCAAAATGACCATTTTTTACGCGGGAATCGCATGAAAATCTCGCCCACTTTTCAAACCCGGTTTTCTCGAAACAAGTTGCATTCAACGGGGAATGCTATCTTATTGTCTTATTGAGTGTGGGATCAGAATTTATGGTCAAAATACTAACTGGAAAACATGTATAGGAAAAAAAAACTTTTTGGCGCCGATTTGCTCGTAACAAATTGCGTTTGGCAAGGGTTCTTGAAATGAGTATAATTAAGTATGAATAATGAGTCTATCCGTTTAACAGTGCTAATTAAACTTCTCTTAAGTGCAATTCACCTTTATGCTACGTTTTGACAGGGCAAGTGAATTGAACAACTCAGTTGAATTCAATTGACTTGCCAAAAGTTGAACATGTTCAACTTTCTTTTCGTTCAAGTGAATTGAATTAAGATGTTTACACGTTCCATTCGCGTTCGATTCAAGCGACTTGCTGAATTCACTTGCCTTGTCTAAACGTAGCATTAATGTCACTCGAGAAAGGCACTAAACTGGAGGATTAACCAGTCGTTTTTTTGCGTTGATCTAGATTATTGGTTTGGTCATTCATTCCGCAAATTTTCAATGTTAGGACGTGTGTTCCCTTGTTGAAGAGCCGGACTTGCTTCGAAGTGGAAAGCAATAGTTGATGATAAGATAAGAGAGGTGCACCCTGAGGACTGTGCTGTAAGACTTATCTCTCGGGTAGTTGATAATGGACAATTATGACGCACTATTCGAATCGATGGCGGGTGTCATAAATTTGAATGTTCAGTTTTTGCACCTATTGTTGCTTTGTTCTTATCATGAGATATTTATGGGAAAAAAATATTGCACCCGTCAGGTCTGAGGGAGCTCGCAGTTATCTCTTAAATTCAAACTACAGTTTTGGCTTATCTGCTGTTTCGATATTGGCAATATATACATGCTCACTGCAAGAGGAAAGCCGATAAAGGATAAGCAGAAGCCACTCATCCGAGTCTAATGTCGTTTCAAGTTCAAAATACCATCATCATTATCAGTTGTGTTGTGCTGCACTGGTGCTATTTTGCGTTTGTTGGTCATTCTAATGTGGGCTTTGGCACGATATACGTTTTCCGGGGTCGGGCTAATTTATCGGTCATCTTCTACGCATCTCATCACTGTTGATTATCGTGTAAGAGCGATAGTGGTCAAACGTGTTTGTCATTTAATTTGCATAATTAACATATGGGCTATCAAACCCGTCATTGTTAACGGTCGTGGGAGACAAAGGCGTGAATGGTAAAGTTGGTCACGAATTTGTCGCACGAGATCTATGAAAAATGAGTGAACCTACGGTAACAACTCTGCAAGTTTCAAGGGAGGAGTTGATAACCTCAAATGACATTGCACCCTTAAATATGTTTGAACCAGAGTGTATGTAAATAAGAGTGGCGACATGTGCCGCGTTTGACAGGTCTCCTGCTCGTTTGGAACACGATTTTGTATGGGAATGACAGATGATTTTTGTTCCAATTCTGACAGTGTCGCCACTCTTGATTACATACACTCTGGTTTGAACGTTCTACACTTTGAACGAACAGGGAACAGGATTAATGTTTTCGAAGGTCAAGTGGAAGCAAAACGGGAAACGTGGCCTTCGTTCAGTATGTAGCTATAACAAGAATTTTAATTTGCAAACCATCTTTCGGACAGGACCGGTATTCATATTGAGTTGATTTAAATCTCTTTGCTACGGTATCATCATCATGTTGAATTCTTCGAATTCTCTCAGCAGGGTGCGAACTTTACACTGGGCCTTTACGGTGTCTTCTTTGGGATTGAGTCACTGAAACTTGATTATGTATGGTTCTCAGTAAATATACACCGTAAATAAGTGTTCCTTTCGTAGTTTATTTTAGTTTATTTTATTATATTTCATTTATTTTATCCAACCATCACAGCATAAATAAAATTAGGCCTGTAGTTGCCTGGTAGTGTTAATTTTATGAAAATATGGTAACATTAAAATTCTTTTAAAACAAGCATAGAACGATTAGCTTATAATTTATGCAAACAACGTCACAGTTTGTTATTAGCGATTTTTTGCGATTAGTGTTTCTTGACTATCTTAATACTGAACTTATCAATTCGACTCAAGAGTAATACATCTTTATTATAGAAAACCTACAACTAGCAAACCCGACGAACTTCGTTTACCCTAAAATTGATTTATTTTCTGGTTAGTTCTCGACTTATGCAGAAATTTCTGTTTTATTTGTATGGGAGCCCCCCTTTCCAGGAGCACCACTCCTTTTTGAACCACCACAGAAACATATCTTTCCTTCCAAAACCTCCACATGCAGGATTTGGTTCCATTTTCTGGATCAATTCTTGAGAGATTATTGTTCCATTTGTATGGGAGTCCCCCTTTCCAAAGCGGGGAGGGGTCTCGAATCTTAAGAACCTTCCCCGGCCTCAAAAACCTCTGTATACACATTTTCACGCCGATCGGTTCAGTAGTTTCCGAGTCTATTAGGTTCAGACAGACAGAAATTCATCCGTTTAGTTTAGACTTTAGCACATCAACAGCAGCGCTATAAGTTTGTGATGCAACAAAGCTAAGATTCCCTGAGAAAATCAGCCTACAGCAACCTCTAGGAGAAGCACAAAAAAAGTTACACATTGCACTATGGTCCAGGATACAGATTTACGCGGAAAGATGAATTTTACGCCAAAACTATATTTTTTAGAAAAAACTGTTGTTCTACAAAATTGTTCGAAATAGTAAGGCCATCATTATGGTTTTACCAAAAAATAGGGTGGCCCATCATATAAAAAAAATTAGGAAATATTTTTTTTATTTCTTGGAATATTGACATGTTATGTTCTACAAAATTGTAGCGTAGCTTATTCCAATCAATTTTGCTAAAAAAAATTTTTCTGTAGCTCTTAAGTTGGCTGATTTAGAGCAATGTTACCTAATTGGATTAGGGTGTACCTAAAAAAACAGTATTTTTGATCTATTTTTTTTTTGTTTTACATTTCTCGCAAAAGTCGTCTTCAGGTGACTTTTAGAGCTAAAAAAAATGCAACTTTTGATGGGTAAATATGCACAATATCTTTTTCCGATCAAAAGTTATAATCGTTTTTCTGTCAAAATTACATTTTTTTCATAAGTTGATATCTCCGGTTAGGGCAGACCAAAAAAATATGTTTACACGGCATTTGAAAGATAAATTAATATTCTTTATTATGTCAAAAAATTGGGGATATGTTATTTTTTTATCTCAAGTTTTACGAAATTTACTAAAACCATGTTTATTCAAATAAATTAATATAACTCGACAACGGAAAAAGATACAGACGATATTCTTATAGCAAAACACGCGTTATGAAAAGCCCCAAAAGTCTTCAGAAGATGACATTCGTGAGAAATGAAAAATAAAAAATCTACAGCTCTAACACTTTTTATAAGTTTTATCATCATCATCGTATTGCAAGATTTACGAGAAAAGATGCATTTTCGGTCTGCAGCATACTTTTAAGAAACAAAATTTGTTCTACAAAGTTGTTCTGGATACTTGGGCCCTTATTATAGAGTTACCGAAAAATAGGGTGGGCCATTTTATAAAAATGTAAAATTTAATTTTTTTTTTATTTTACGGAATATTGACATAAAATGTTCTACAAAGTAGTAGCGCAGCTTTCTCCAATCAACTTTGCTATTTAAACTTTTTATGTAGCTCTTAAGCTCACTTGTTTAGAGTAATTTTACTTACCAGGATTAGGGCGTCACTCAAAAAAAAAACAATATTTATGATGTGCTCATTTCATTTTTTATTTTTCACGGTTGTCATCTTCTGAAGACTTTTGGGGCTTTTCAAAACGCGTGTTTTGCTATAAGAATATCGTTTGTATCTTCTTCTGTTGTCGAGTTATATCAATTTATTTAAAATAAACATGATTTTAGTAAAATTGGTAAAACTTGTGAAAAAAAATAATATATCCCTAATTTTTTGACATATTAAAGAATACGAATTTCTATTTTAAATGCCGTGTAAATATATTTTTTTTGGTTTGCCCTAACCGGAGATATCGAAAAAAATGTAATTTTGACAGAAAAATAATTATAACTTTTGATCGGAAAAAGATATTGAGCACATTTGCCCATCAAAAGTTGCAATTTTTTGAGCTCTAAAAGTCACCTGAAGACGACTTTTTCGAGAAATCGGAAACAAAAAAATTAGATCAAAAATACTGTTTTTTTGAGGTACACCCTAATCCAATTAGGTAAAATTGCTCTAAATCAGCCAACTTAAGAGCTACAGAAAAAGTTTTTTTAGCAAAATTGATTGGAATGAGCTGCGCTACAACTTTGTAGAACATAACATGTCAATATTCTGAGAAATAAAAAAAATATTTTCTAATTTTTTTTATATGATGGGCCACCCTATTTTTTGGTAGAACCATAATGATGGCCTTACTATTTCGAACAATTTTGTAGAACAACAGTTTTTTTCTAAAAAATATAGTTTTGGCGTAAAATTCATCTTTCCGCGTAAATCTGTATCCTGGACCATAGTGCATTGTGCATGGAGGTCCATTTGGATCCAAAATTTCGTTCCAATCACAAAAACCCTAAATTCAATAGATTTTCAATCTTTCATCACCAAACGAAAGCTAGTTGTAGGTTCCTAGAATAAGCCTAGAATAATGATTCATCCAAATTGACCTCTCTCGTCCCCGGGGAACCTGAGCTAAAAAGATACTGTTTGAGCTTCTCTACTTGACTTCCTTGCGAATATGTGCTAGTTGTGCTAATTATTGCATTTCTTTTTGCTATCCTGTATGCGGCATTTCATAGCCATTTCATCTATTGAGTGTACGTAGGAAAGCTCTTCGGAACATCCGTAAAATTGTCAAATTCCTAATGTTTATCCCAGAGCTTCACGGATTTTTTGTAACCATTCATACGATCAAATTATGTGTGCTAAAGATAGGAAATAGAGTCATCAGGGCAAATATAAGCAAGCAGTCAAATTGAGAAGCTCAAACAGTATACCTTTAGTTAAGGTTCCCCAGGCACTAGAGAGGTCAATTTGGATAAACCCCCTGTAAGGCCCTGTTTATTCTAGGAACTACAGCTAGCTTTCGTTTGAGGACAAAAGATCGAGATTCAATTTTGAGTTATTATGATTGCGATGAAATCTTGGGTTGCCGCCACCACCCAAAATGACTCGGAATCACCGCCGTATGAAAATTGACCACGCCGACCATTTCAACTTTTTATTCAGTTTTATTTGAACCGGTGCCAGCGAAAGTGGTACATAAACCATTTTTGTCGATTTTGTGTTTTTTACACCAACTGCTTCTGTGAGCAAAGGTCTAGTAAGGGAATAACGAAAAAGTGATTTTTGACAACTAAATCTGAAGATATGCACTTTTTAATTTCTGGTATATATCACAATGGCCATTTCGTTGCCATGAAAAGTGGTACATGTGCAGTTCTACCCACTAAAATCAGCTTATTGAAAAGAAAATTTGACAACATGGATGTTTCCGCAACAGATATTAACTCTATTTTGAATTTCAAAATGGTTTACTGCCATTTAAAATAATTTTATAAATGTACATGTACCACTTTTACTGGCAACGATTTTCAGTTTCTGTTGCATTTTGTTCCCATTAATAGTGGTACATGTGCATTTTGTTCCAGCAAACTTGAAATTTGTCAAGAAACTCCGCATATTTCTCATTACAACCTTTAGGCACATTAGTCATAACACGTTGGTACAGTTGAGATGCAGAAAATTGCTAATTTGAATTTTATTTTCGAAGTTTTTGGAAAAATGCGTCCCCTGAAAAATTTACTGAATGTAACATGTACCACTTTCGCTGGCACCGGTTCATTTAGGATTTACACTAAACGTAAATCGCTAATCATTCTCCCGAATGGCATATCCTGTCGGAACATTGTCGTCTTAGAAAATGTCAACGGCGCCGCCTGGGATCGATTTCAGGCCTACTGGAGTGAGTAGAAAACACGTTTACCACTCAACAACCACCTTTTTTGCATTCTTTTTAATTTCTTTTTTACGCGTTTCTTTTTGGCACGATAAATGCGTTTGTGCTCAACGAGAAAAAATCAACTAAAATTTAATCTTTCAGAAAATGTGGGAATGTTTTCCAGGACTTTGCTCCTGAAATTTCTCCTAGAACACCGTCGGAGGTTTCTAGTAGAATCCATTTGGTGTTTTGGTCTGGATTTATTTTTCAGCATTTTAATTGAAATTTGTTTGTACATCCGGTATGTTTTTTAATTACTTAAGAGCTTCCCTCGAAATATTTCTACTTCTAGAATTTTTTTCTTTAATTAATCTAAACATCGCTAAACCTGAATATTATCACATTATGCAGAAGAAATGCCTAATTGATTAATGGTAATAGAAGTTATTGGCAAAGACAATCTGAAAATCCATATCAATACTTAAATTTTCCATTTTGAAACGGTTCGATATCTTTTCGAAAAAATGGTCATGGTCGTCATATGATACGTGTAAAGGAATTTTGATAAAATTGTCATAAAAATCTAATATGACAATTCGTAAAAAATATTTCTAATAAAACTCCACAGCCCCCCTCTTATTTACGCCAAAGACAATCATGCTGATCTAGGCACGAATTTGATTTTTCAGCATGAACCGCTCATATGAAATGAATCCGAAAGTATTTAGAACCCGAATACTGAAGTTAAACCTAATGTGATGATGAAAACCCGACTTAATCCACCGGTCTTAGTCTGGTAATAAATAAATAAATTCCTTCGGCAAATCTTTGAGTAATAATTTCAGAAATTAGTCGAGGAGCTCCTCCCAACATTCTAGCATAAAATTCAAAGAAACTCATGAGGAATTTCTGTACTCCTGAAGGTTTTTTAAAAGGAACTCCTGAAGGAATTTCCGACATGCTCAGATTTTTCCAAGAATTTCTTTGGACATTACTTCAAGATTTCTTTCAGAAATTCCTCAAAGAACTTCTTTGAAAAATCCTCCGGAAACAACTTCGGAAATAAATCTAAAAATCCCGTTTAAATTCCTCCGGATGTTCCTTCGAAAATTGAAAGAATGAATTTTAAGAATTACTTTGGAATCCACCTCAGGAGTTCTTTCGGGATTCAAAACTTTCTCCTGGATTTCTTTGGGAAATTCATTGAATCAGTCATTTAGAAAAACATTTACGAATTCCTTTAAAAAATTCTCTGGAAATACCTTTTGAAACACCTTTAGAAATACCTACGGAAAATATTTTGGTAATTCTTTCGGATATTCCTTCGAAAATTTCTTAGGGCAGCGGTTCTCAACCTTTTTCTTGAGAGGTACTCCTTTGAACTTTTGGATTCATTGAGGTATCCCCTATTTTTATCGTCGTAATGAAAATAAGCGTAGCTAATAAGTAACCCCTACTTTGGAAATTCGCGCAAAATTTTCAAAATTTCGCAGACAGCCAATTCAGAAAATCTGGAAATTCGCGGCAATTTCACGGTAAATTATATTTCGGAACAAAAAAATAAAAAAAGGCAATGTAGACTCCATATTTATTTAAATTGTTACGTTTATTAATTTTATTAATTGTTACGTTTATTAATTGGTACGTTGGGGGCAGCAGGGACTATGTCCAAGGGCTTGACGATCCCTCCCCAGGCCATCTGCGAGCTGTGGCGCCTGCCTAGGATGTGGTGGGGTTTGACAGTGGGCCCTGTTAAACCTCTATAAAAAGCTGCATGAATCCGCAAGTAGGCTCCGCCAAAGCGACCGTGTGCCGCTCAAAGCGCACAAGCCCAGTCCTGGTGTTAGGTGGGACGCTAAACAACCCTGACACGACGGCCCTCCGACGAGACAGGAGGTTTGCGCAGGCCCAATAAGCCGCCTTTAAAAACAACTATTACGAACGACATAGAAGATAATACGACTCGATATAATCGGCAAAGACCTAGGCGACGAATAAAGGATCACGATTGGAAGCTTGGAACATGGAACTGCAAGTCGCTAGGCTTCGCAGGTTGCGACAGGATAATCTACGATGAATTACATCCCCGCAACTTCGATGTCGTAGCGCTGCAAGAAATCTGCTGGACAGGACAGAAAGTGTGGAAAAGCGGGCATCGAGCGGCTACCTTCTACCAAAGCTGTGGCACTACCAACGAGCTGGGAACTGGCTTCATAGTGCTGGGAAAGATGCGCCAACGCGTGATTGGGTGGCAGCCAATCAACGCAAGGATGTGCAAGCTGAGGATGAAAGGCCGTTTCTTCAACTATAGCATCATCAACGTGCACTGCCCACACGAAGGGAGATCCGACGACGAGAAAGAAGCGTTCTATGCACAGCTGGAGCAGACATACGATGGATGCCCACTGCAGGACCTCAAAATCGTCATCAGTGACATGAACGCTCAGGTAGGAAGGGAGGAAATGTATAGACCGGTCATCGGACCGGATAGTCTGCATACCGTATCAAACGACAACGGCCAACGATGCATAAACTTTGCAGCCTCCCGCGGAATGGTAGTCCGAAGCTCTTTCTTCCCCCGCAAGAATATCCACAAGGCCACATGGAAATCACCTAAGCAAGTAACGGAAAACCAAATCGACCACGTTCTAATCGACGGTAAATTCTTCTCCGACATCACGAACGTACGCACTTACTCGTTGTAGTATGCCTGCGCTCAAAACTCTCGACGGTGACCAACACGCGTCGGAGTCGTCCGCCGTGGCTAAACATTGGGCGGCTACAAGACGGTAGACTAGCCCAAGACTACGCGCAGCAGCTGGAAGTGGCACTCCCAACGGAAGAGCGGCTAGGCGCAGCATCTCTTGAAGATGGCTGGAGAGATATTCGATCCGCCATTGGAAGCACCGCAACCGCTGCACTAGGCACGGTGGCTCCGGATCAGAGAAACGACTGGTATGACGGCGAATGTAAGCAGTTAGTTGAGGAGAAGAATGCAGCATGGGCGAGATTGCTGCAACACCGCACGAGGGCGAACGAGGCACGATACGAACGGGCGCGGAACAGACAAAACTCGATTTCGGAGGAAAAAGCGCCAGCAGGAAGATCGAGACCGTGAAGAGACGGAGGAACTGTACCGCGCTAATAACGCCCGAAAGTTGTATGAGAAGTTGAACCGTTTAAGTAAGGGCCACGAGCCACAGCCCGATATGTGTAAGGACATAAACGGGAACCTTCTTACAAACGAGCGTGAGGTGATCCAAAGGTGGCGGCAGTACTACGAAGAGCACCTGAATGGCGATGTGGCAGATAACGGTGGCGATATGGTAATGAACCTAGGAGCACGCGCGCAGGATATGCGACTTCCGGCGCCGAATCTCCAGGATATCCAGGAGGAGATCGGCCGGCTGAAAAACAACAAAGCCCCTGGAGTCGACCAACTACCGTTTAAACACGGTGGTGAGGCACTGGCTAGAGCGC
The DNA here is from genome assembly GCF_024139115.2 of Armigeres subalbatus. Lineage (NCBI taxonomy): Eukaryota > Metazoa > Arthropoda > Insecta > Diptera > Culicidae > Armigeres > Armigeres subalbatus. The sequence continues at coordinate 8,538 of NW_026942982.1, read as the reverse complement.
TGCACTGGTTCATTATTAAGGTTTGGGAGGATGAGGTTCTACCGCAGGAGTGGATGGAAGGTGTCGTGTGTCCCATCTACAAAAAGGGCGATAAGCTGGATTGTAGCAACTACCGCGCAATCACATTGCTGAACGCCGCCTACAAGGTACTCTCCCAAATTTTATGCCGCCGACTAACACCAATTGCAAGAGAGTTCGTGGGGCAGTACCAGGCGGGATTTATGGGTGAACGCTCTACCACAGACCAGGTGTTCGCCATACGCCAGGTATTGCAGCAATGCCGTGAATACAACGTGCCCACACATCATCTATTTATCGACTTCAAAGCCGCATATGATACAATCGATCGGGACCAGCTATGGCAGCTAATGCACGAAAACGGATTTCCGGATAAACTGATACGGTTGATCAAGGCGACGATGGATCGGGTGATGTGCGTAGTTCGAGTTTCAGGGGCATTCTCGAGTCCCTTCGAAACCCGTAGAGGGTTACGGCAAGGTGATGGTCTTTCGTGTCTGCTATTCAACATCGCTTTGGAGGGAGTAATACGAAGGGCAGGGATTGACACGAGTTGTACGATTTTCACGAAGTCCGTCCAGTTATTTGGTTTCGCCGACGACATTGATATCATGGCACGTAACTTTGAGAGGATGAAGGAAGCCTACATCAGACTGAAAAGCGAAGCTAAACAGATTGGACTAGTCATCAGCACGTCGAAGATGAAGTACATGATAGGAAGAGGCTCAAGAGAGGTCAATGTAAGCCACCCACCACTAGTTTCTATCGGTGGTGACGAAATCGAGGTGTTGAAGAATTCGTGTACTTGGGCTCACTGGTGACCGCCGACCAGTGACCGGTGACCGGTGACCGGTGACCAGCAGAGAAATTCGAAGGCCCATAGTGGCTGGAAATCGTACGTACTTTGAACTCCGTAAGACGCTCCGATCGAATAGAGTTCGCCGCCGTACCAAACTGACTATCTACAAAACGCTTATAAGACCGGTAGTTCTCTACAGACACGAGACCTGGACGATGCTCGTGGAGGACCAACGCGCACTGGGAGTTTTTGTGTTGTATGGTGTGGTGCAGATGGCGGACGGTACGTGGAGGAGGCGAATGAACCACGAGTTGCATCAGCTGTTGGGAGAACCATCCATCGTTCACACCGCGAAAATCGGAAGACTGCGGTGACGTAGCCAGAATGTCGGACAATAATCCGGTGAAAATGGTTCTCGACAACGACCCGACGGGAACAAGAAGGCGAGGTGCACAGCGGGCAAGGTGGATCGATCAGGTGGAGGACGATTTGCGGACCCTCCGCAGACTGCGTGGTTGGCGAAGTACAGCCATGGACCGAGCTGAATGGAGAAGACTTTTATGTGCAGCACAGGCCACTCCGGCCTTAGTCTGATAATAAATAAATAAATACGTTTATTAATTTCAAATTATTTTTTTTATTATTTCTTTGTATTACTGGCCAAAAGCACTTGGTTGTTCAATTTTTTTCCGTCAACTTTTGGCGCTGGGAAGTTGATTAAATTGTACTGGTTGACACTACGTTCAGCATCTACCGAGTTTCCAGGAATAGACAGATATTTCACCGCTATAAGAGCTTTTCTCGGTTTGCAAACCAAAACGTGAGTGGATCGGCATTTTCCTGTATTTCCGTTGATTGCACATTCTGAAATTCCATCGAACAGGTCATCAACAGACAAAAACTTCGCTAGCTGCGAATGCAGTAATCGGACCAATCGTAGAAGCTTTAAACCCGGTTGGCAGAATCGCGAGGTATCGCAATCGATTAATTCTCTTATTTAGGATAAACTTTCCTAAGGAATCCATATATTTTACGTTTCTAACTATTTTTAAAATTTGAAACAAAAACAAAATTGTTTTTCAATTTAATTTTAACTCAACATTCGACCAATTTCGGACTTTGCACTTAAAAAAAATCGGGAAGTCAAAAAATGCGTTGTTTGTCGAGTTGGTATTAACTAGGTCAAGAAATCGACTGAGGCAATAGATTGGAATAAAATTTTGACGGGAATTGCTGATTTCGCGGTTTATCGCGAAAATGTTTAAATTTCGCGGCTTCCGCGAAATTGCGAATTTCCACCACCCCTACTAATAGGATATATAGAAGACGGACCTTAGAACTAAAGTAATAAATGGCTTTCCATTATTCACATGGTTTCTATGGTAAAAAGTTTTTTTGAAATTGTTCCGTTAAACTTTCCAATTTAAATTGAGCTTGTACATCAATCTTCCAAGCCTGTTGAAATAACGCTTCCGAGTCTCTTGATAGGAGGTCTTCGACCCTCTTGAAAGTAAAGCTTCTGAGAATCGTTGAAGGAGGCTTTCAAGCCCCAAAAAAAGACTTACTCATATGTGACCAGATTTAGTCACAATCAAGTTGCTGCAACCATTTCTGATCAACTTGTGCTGCTTGGGAAAGAAACTTCCGATTATCTTAGAAGGATGCTTTCAAACCTCATGAAAGAAGGCTTTCGACCCTCTTGAAAGGATGCTTCTAAGCCTCTTGAAAAGAGAATCTTAAAAGAAGGCTTCCAAGGAGGCATCTGAACTATTTCGAATGAGCTTCTAAGGCTCTTGAAGAAGGCTTCTGAGTCTCTCGAAAGCCTCCTTTTTCTCCCTTCTTGAATGGATGCTTCCGCGCTTCTCGGAAGGGGCTTACGAGCCTATTGGAATAAGGCTTCTGAAACTCTGGAAATAAGGCTTCCGAGTGTTTTGAATGGAGGACTCTGAACCATTTGGAAGGGGCCTCTAAGGATCTTAAAAGAAGACCTCTGAGCCTTAATAATGAAAAGCATCCGAGCCTCTTGAAAGAAGGCTCTTTATATTCTTCAAAGGAGGCTTCATAGTTTTTTGAAAGCAGCCTTTTGATCCTCTTAAAGAAGGCTTTTAAGAATCTTGAATGGAGGCTTCCAAGAAAGGCGTACAAGTCCCTTAAAGCAAGATTCCCGAGCGTCTTGAAAGGAGTTCCCGAGCTTCTTGAAAGAAGGCTTCTGATACTTTTGAAAGGAGTTCGCTAAGGCTCTTGAAAGGAGAACTTTATAACCATTTATTCACGGAAAATGCGATTTAAGCCAAATATGGGGACAATTTCATCAACTTTTTGGACAAAATTTTGCGACCTCCCAGCTTCCCGGATTTGAACCCTCTTAACTTTCGTGTTTGATCCTTTATTCTGGTAAAGCTGTACGAATACAGTCAGTAACTTGGACCAGTTCTAGTAATTCTCAAAATCTGGAACGAAATGCCCATGCAGACCGTGCATGCCGCTTGCGATGGGTTTTAGAAACGTTTGAAGCTCGTGAAAAAGTACAAAATAGCGATCATTCCAAAAGAAATGTTGTATAATGTTGTAAAATGAAATGTATAAACAATACTTCTAATGAAATGGAACCGGGAAAACAAATAATTTAATCTAAATTTTTAAACATTTTTTTGAAAGTGTATTCGAACTGTATAATAAAATTTCAGAGAAAAAATTAAATTTGATGAGTCACATATCCTATCGTGCCCTAGTTTAAATCTGCTTTAGATCGCGGATATGTACTCAATAAATAATATTCAATAAATAAATATTGATGCAAACGATGTAACGAAAAGCAAGCCTTGTGTACACAAATTGTAGTTTGTAGGAATCATTCACAAGAAAAACTGTTTCAAACTGCTAGCTGAGCTTTATATAAAAAATAAATATTCACCCATAAAGTATATAATAGTACAACATTCAAGTAGTATAAAATAAGAATGATTATTCATGCTTCGAAATAACGTACAACTTTGAAATCGAAGTTTACTTTATATCGAATTTTACATGTACTAATATTATTCGGTTTTTAACCACAACTTGTCCTAATACCCACCGCAAATTTACGGTTCTGAACCTATCTTCGAAAAACCCGGAATATCTACGGTATACAATGGCTAAGGTCAGTACCATGAACATATCTTGAAAACACATTGAATTTTTAGCTCAGGCATCCCTGATTAGTTAAAATCGGATAATAATTGATATAGTTATATCAAAAAATATTTTAATTACAAGATAAATATTGTCGCTGTCGTCGCTGTCCGGAACATCTTTTGCTGGCGAGGATCTTCTTCTTCTTATTGGCATTACATCCCCACAATGGGACAGAGCCGCCTCGCAGCTTAGTGTTCATTAAGCACTTCCACAGTTATTAACTGCGAGGTTTCTAAGCCAGGTTACCATTTTTGCATTCGTATATCATGAGGCTAACACGATGATACTTTTATGCCCAGGGAAGTCGAGACAATTTCCAATCCGAAAATTGCCTAGACCGACACCGGGAATCGAACCCAGCCACCCTCAGCATGGTCTTGCTTTGTAGCCGCGCGTCTTACCGCACGGCTAAGGAGGGCTGGCGAGGATAGGGGATCTAAATGTCAATGAAGGAAAAATACATACGATTTGACAGTTAGGTACCACACATGTTCCGGACAGCAGAACAAAGGGAACCGAAGCGACAATCTTTATCTGGTAACTAAAACATCTTTTGTACAATACATCTAATTATTCCCAAAATTTGCCTATCCCAGTTATTTTGGACATCTCTGTACGTCTAAGTTTGGACAGAATTATATAAACAAAATTCGAATTTTTTAGCTGAATTTCTGAGGCTTCGAGATCAATAAGGAAACCAACAGCTTACAAACACGTGTGGTGCGCCTAAGATAGTTCTCTATCACATTAGTCATGCAACAGCTTGTAAATCATCCCCTCACTACCTCACGAACAGTTTTGTATGAATTTCGATAATGTCCATCATATTACGATAGCTTATGAGTTTAAGCTATCGCTACCATCATCGTATCGTGTGCTCGTCGTTGTTGTGCTCTGCCTAATCTTATATTTCCCTTCCTATGCTCCCTCCCTTCTACAGAGATCTCCAGATGCGCCTCATTCACCGATCGGAACTCGCCGCGTACGGAACGGATGAAAAGTGTCGCGCAGTTAAGACGCCGAGAACGTCGCCGTAGCATTCCCCGTGCTCTGTCTTGGGTGTTACGAATGGTGGAAACATATTAAATGCAATCAAACAGCCAAAGAGAATCGAATCCCAAAGTGTTTGTTCTAAAAATACAGCAGAGGTGATTGTGGTAAAAATAAGTTTACAAATGTGGAAAAATCATTCCAACTGCTGAATAGAGGGTAGAGAAGATTTTTTTTTGTGAATAAAAGTGAGAATTGAAGAGAGTGGTCAAGTCGGTATACATAATACGGTGCCGGTGTCCATAAGCAGACAGGATGCCCATGAAAGAATGGATCTACCGGCTGCAGCCGGTGCAGCTGTATATCGTGCTTGTGCTGTCGATTATGTACTTTCTGGTACAACTTTTTCTAAGCCACATCTCGCATGCACTGGTGCTGCTCGTGGATTCCTATCACATGCTGTGCAACATTATCGCCCTATCTGGATGCCTTCTGACGATCAAGGTGAGTTTGTGTTATTCAAGAGGATCGATTCTCGATTATCAAATGTTTTGCGTAATAAATTTAAATTTACGAAGGGAACCGCATCACAATGAATTGTACAATTTAAGAAATTCAAAGGTTGGGGCAAAACATATTCATATTGGAATAAAATAAATGCAATTTTGAACTACTGGCAAGAAATCTACTTTGATGACTAATCAAAACAAAACGTTTCAAATTCAATTAACTATGTGTACAGACGTATGGTTGTTTTCATTTCATATAATCTGTACAGTGATGTTGTTTAAAACACCACAACCATTCAGCTACCTATTTAAGAATATTTCCATCAATATTCCTACTAGGTCTTCGGACATACTGATACGATGGGAAACAGTTTGATCAAATGTATGTAGGAAGCGATAGGATGCGATAAGATGATTCAGCCTAAAAAACTCATAAGAGTGTGATATTTGGTCACAAAATTGGAATTTTACGACCAACGGCTCGTCGCTTGAATTTTTTCTCAATTCGTTGGAGTCTTCCTCATTTCGATTTGTGCAAATGATGTAGAATATCTGGTAATTTTCATAATCCTTATATTTGATTTATTCATGGCGCCTCTAAATGATGACCACAGCAAATAAATAACCAAAATGTTGTATTGAAGGCTCAGATCTACATATGTATATAAATGGATATGAGTTTGGGTTTTGTGTGCCATGATTTAAATCGCGAACGGATTGACCGATTTGCAAGATTTCTTTTTTATTCTATTCGTCTTGAGCTTCGCAGTGTTCACATAGATGAAGATGGAAAAATCAACCTTGGAACTGCTAGCCGTTTTGCATTTGAACAACTAATCCAAGTGGCTATGTGGCTATAGCATTGCCGAAATTCAAAAGAATAGTCGAAAATTCTACTACTCTTATTTCCGATAATTTATCTCATTACCTTTATTATTCAACTGAATCAAATATGTAGCATACGGCGCAGATTCATCAATATTCCAACATCGTTCCGAATCAAATGGTGTATGAAACTGATTCACCAAAGAATACGGCATCGGCCAAACCAATCACCCACATCCACGAACGGCGGCAGTTTGTGCCATTGAAAACGAAATTGATTGTCACAAAGGCTATCGACTGACATTATGGCCCCCGGTAATAGTCATTGACTGCCATTATTAGCATCTCTATCCGGCTGGCTGGACATGGGCAGCTCGCAGTCGACATCGTACAATGTCCACTTATTGGTAATAATGAGGCGCTTCCCGATTCAGCACACAGAGGTAAACATCAGCAGCGTGCTACCTTATGATTGTCAATATCGTGATCCAGCGTGTTTCGATTATTGTCCGATTATCCCTATGTGAGTTATCGCATAAGTTGGCCGGCCGGTCCGATTTTAATTATTCGGTGCTATAGAACCCATCTGGTCGGAAAAATGCAAACTAATTCTTCATTCACGGCTCTTAGAATAACAATTATTCAGCTACCTTTGTGCAACTTTCGCGCATGTTTACAATAATCTGGGAAGATCATCGTTGGTCGACGTTTCGTAAACAGTGTGAGGGAAATAATAAATGCCTGCCAAGATAATGATATGCGCTGTTTGACGGATAACTGTAATTAACACCATTATAGCCATATGCTAATAAAATCTTGGTTAGCGTAAATCAGTAACCAGGCAAATAGTCTAGACTTGAATATACGACAGCTGGCGTGGAATCGATTTGCTTTAATGTTATAATAATTTAATACTTGTCAGTTTAATTGAATATGTTTATAGCGTATAGATAGTACCCATCGTCAATGATCGCTTTCTAGAAAAAAAATCAAGCAGATGATTCGTTTGCAGTTTTGATAGGGACAGATTGATAGACTTGTTCCCTTCGGATGCTTGTTATACTATATGGCTAATTGTATAGCTACAGCGTCGTTACACTTGAGCCTGGCGTATTGCTAGTAGTGCTCCAGTTTCACCCATCACCCATACGAAGGTCTGAGTGACCAACCCACTGAAGTTTGCCATGTTTTATACAATTTACATTTTTTCTTGTGCACTTCATACCGATCGTGATACATGCGCACGAATCACACAATATTTTCTAGGTTCCTGCCGAGCATTGTACGCAGCACTTTACGCTCTAAAATCCCGCTTTCGTCCACGTCCAGATATGGTCAAATGGCCCACTCTGGGTAACCACGGTAAAGCTATTTTAACCCTTTCATGACTACTTTTTTTACATTGGTTGAAGGTACATATTTGGGTTTTTCCGCTCGATCCTGCCAGACTAGTAGGGGAAGGTGAGGAGACTTGATCCCCGGGGAGAATTGATCACCCCCTGTTTTGTCGAGAACTAAAGTAGTTTTGTTCTAGCGTATTTTTTAGATATAGTATTATGTGGTGAGTTATTTTTTGGATTGACAACCTTATTTATTCTGCAGGTTATGATTTTTTATAGGCCACGCAAAATTTTATCAACATTTCATAACAATGACCAAATACTTTCGTTTTTCACAGCACAAAGCTATAAATATGTTTAATGATCTGTACTGATGAAAATGTCAACATTCCATCAAAGTTTAAGGATATTTGGATTTGAAGTTATTGCCTCAATATGGGGACACTTGATCCCCCATTAGTCACCCATACAAACATTAGACGAAAAAATTCAAAAAAATATAAACCTGTTCTCAGGCTTCTAATTTTTTGTAGATTTGACAGATTTGATGAAGGGTTGGCAGGGAATATTATTTATTGCGCAGATATCATAGAAAGGGGATCAGGTCTCCCCAAATTTTAAAATTGCATGTGTAGTCGAATTCAATAACAAAGATCGTTCATGTATACGCACAGCTAATCGAAAATTCCAAGTATTCCGAAGGAAAAAAAATAAAAATCTGAGGGCACCTTTCTAATTTTATCAAAGCAAGTTCTTGGAGAGAGATCATTTGCCACCAAATATTTTAGAAGTCGATTTTTAACAGCACTCCAAAAAATCGATTGTGTATCAATAACAACAATAATTTAAGGACTGTAATACATCAGTAAAGTTAATTACT